>NW_022995746.1:6614719-6897277 GCF_900245975.1 Drosophila guanche
GGTGGCGGTGCGTTTAGAGGGGGTTGTGGCGGGCGCTTTTGGGTGGCGGTTTTGTGTCCGCCCCCCCCCCCCCCCCCCCCCCAAGCCTGCCTCCTCCTGTGACTGCGTCTGCTGCTTCCCATTGTTTTCGGCTGCCTGAAATTAGGCCTACCCCTTTGGGATCCCCTCAGCACCCGCTTTTGGGCAACAATGTTGCGTGGCCCCAAAAAACTAAAAACAATGCAAAATGTTGCGTAAGTTGCAAATTTGGCGCCGCACGGGTAAAAGTTGTACCAACAGCAGCAACAACAAAAAACGTGCAACTGCAACTGCAGCATGGATGAAGTGCGGAGAGGGAAGTGCAACAGTGCCTGCTGTCTCTTCCGCCAAGGTAAGACCACCATAGAGATCCCATAGAGCAGATTCCGATTCCAATTCCCGAGAACTCTCAAGCATTCGCAAATTCTGCAATTTGTCTGGGAAACGTACACGAAAAGTGCGTGCCGCGTCGCTGCTATTGCGCTGCAAAGACACGCTGATACCCTGTAGTGTGCGGTGGGGTAGGGTATTTTGGGCTTGAATTTATGCAATTTTCTATGTGATTTTTCAGTTAAAATTGGAGGTAGGAATGCCCAAAGCTTTGCCTCTAAAGTTCTCTCCGAATGCTCCTCCCTGCAGCTACAAGGTACTCCCCATTCGAATTAGAAACCCTCACCCAAGATCTCTCTCTCTCATTCTCACTTGTTGTTCCAGCCTCGTTTAGTTGGGTGGAGGGACTGCACGTTGGTGGCACTGGGCACTCAATGAGCAAGTGGCATGTTGGCTGGCTGAGGGAGGTGAGGTCTGGTCTGGTCTGTTCTGCTGGCACAGACACAATGGAGCTGACCATTTGGTCATTCGCCGCTTGTCAAAACTGCAAATGACGTCGCTTAGCTGTCGGCTTGCATTTGCCACTTTTGAAATGAAATGTGAAATGAGTTGGAGGCAAGCGGCAAGCGGCAAATGGCAACAACGATCTTGACAGGCACTTGAAAGAGCCACAGAGAGGCAGCAGCAGCAGCACCACAGCCAAATGTATCTCAATGTGTGTCTCGGTCGCTGGGCCCGATCATAGATCTCGAATAGAGACTCTGGTCACTGCCGCCGCCACCCACACGCAGACCTCAGATCAAAAGACTCGAAACGAGAGCAAGACCCAGAGACAGACTTGGACTTGGACTCGTTGCATGCCCGCCCGCTGCTTGCAAATCAGTTAATGGCAATGGACGGACACAATTGAGCATCGACTGGGGGGAGCTGATGGATTTATGTTTGCGTTGACTGCAGCAGATCGAGAGATGCGGAGATGCCAGAGATGCAGATGAAGAATAATTTGCAGCAGCCATTGAAATTTGGCACTCGCTTAGAGAGCGAGAAAGAGAGAGCCAGATGGCATGGTATTCCGCTCAGATCAATCGATCAATTGCCATCCATCTGCAAAGCTCCAGCTGCTTCCTGCTTTGTCAACATTTTCGGAGTCTCAGAACCGACGATCGGCATGTCGCGGGCCCACACACAAAAAACCGACAAAACGTTGCGAATCGGAATCCATCATGCGAGTAATATGCAAAGTTACATAGGCCACAGAACACAGAACATCTCCTCTAGCATCGTCCATTGGAAGTATTCGAGGGGAGAGAGAGAGCGAGGCCAGGGCTGGGTTGGGCTGGGCTTGGGCTTGGGCTTGGGCTGATGCTGCGACTTGGGGTTGGGCCTTCAAATCAATAGCAAAGCAACATTGTCGTTGTTGCTGTTGCTGTTGATGTTACTGTTGCCATGGCTGTTGTTGTTGCTCTTTGCTGGTTGTCGTCGTCGTCGTCATCATCCTTGGAATCGTCATCATCAACAACTGCAAACAACATTCGCCTGTCAGCGGCAACATCATAAATTGTTGTTTAGCCACATGTTGCTGTGTGGATCCGTCGGATCGTCGCTCTCTGGGCTCTGAATCTGACTTTGGCAAAAGTCTTCTTCCTCCTTCCTCCTTCCACCTTCCACCTTCCTCTTTACCGCTTACAGCATCCTCCATCAAGCATTCAGCAACCCCAGCTCTGCATCCGCATCCATGCTACGGCCGGCATTCATTCCATCCAGGCTCGGCTCTCACTCACTCTCTCTCTCTCTCTCGCTCTCTCCAGCGGCTTCGGCTCTGTCGCTCGGCAGGCGCGCCTTGGTCTCGTCTCGTCTCAGCTCGGCTCTTTTTTTGCCAATACCCTTACCCGGGAGGAGGGTTGCTTAATTAAGGAATAATAGCGCGAAACATTATATTGAATTAGGGTAATTTTATGATGGAAATATTTCCATACACAATTCAATTTCATTCACACTGTCCCTTAGAGTCAAATATCTAGCATTTTCCAGTATTTTGGTTGCACTTTGAGAGTCGAATTTATGCAGAACATTCGCATTTACTTTGGCTTTAATTTACAGAATATTTAAGAGGTAAAAATACCTTCTCCAAATACCAAAGAGTTTTCTTCCATCCCGAAAACTCAGCGCAATGCCTCCAAAATGGATTTCCTCTAAGTACATTTTGAGCATTTGAGTAATTTCAATTTGAATACCTTGGCATCTTTATAAAGCCTATTTTAGAATGGTTTTCTTGTAGGAAAAGTTTTCCCATATAAATATAATATCTTCAACGAATTAGGGAACTATTTTTTGATAAACAATTATCGCTCTCCATTGGTCTACCTTCCTGTGCCTAAATGTACTTCAAAAGGGTATCAGCACTTCTCTATAATTTCTCTTTATTTTCTCTCACTTATTCCCCTGCCCCCAGCACTCTGCCGCGTGCTGTTCTTCGGCTGCTTGTTGATTTCCTGCGTCCGATAATAAGTTTTATTTATTTGCGCATTTGCCTGTGACTCTGCTCCTGTGACTGCGACTTGTGTCACCAGCCCACTCTTCACTCCTTTTAGCATACCCAACGCTCCTCCCAGACTTCTGTTCTAATCCTTTGTTATGGCCATGCAAAATAGATGGCCAGTCTTGGCATTCCGCTCCAGAAGCTCTCGCGACTGCTCTGTGGCCTGTCAGCGCACTCATCATCGAATCATAATGCCATTGAGGATCGCTGGAAGATCAATAAATATAGCAATTTTATTTCGGTAGCCGACGCCGTCATCGTTGTTGTCGTTGTCGTTGTCGCTGTCGCTGTCGCTCGCTGTGGCTCCAATAGCGCCTCTCTGCAGAGCCGATCGACCGAGCACACCGGGGTCGCTCGTTCATTAATCTCTAAATTATGCGAATTTTTAATGAGACGCACATTTTGTTCGATTTTTCATGCGTTCATCCAGCAAGAGAGACAGAGCAGAGAGGGGGAGCCAAGAGATCCGCAACTTGTTTCGCCTTCTGTTTTAGTTTTAATTGAAATACGCTTTCCGATATAAAGTCGAGTTTAGAATGGTGTGTCTCTGCCCCCTCGAGCTGCCTCTGATAAGGCGGCGTTCCACTTACACGACTCTCAATGTTCGTTGTCCGACGACGTCTTGGGTGGGTTCTCTCCTGCCGCTAATGAAGTTCGACTTGCGACTTTGCGGTGTATAAATAATTGCGAGCAGAAATGAATACCAAATTTGGTTTTAACCTCTTGGGCGCTCTCTAAGCCTTTGATCTGTCGTTTGTTTGGGCAGATCTCTGCAGAGATTTAGTTTGCCAAAATCTTGCCTATAAAAGCGCCATAAAATACTAATTGACTCTGAGGCGGGTATTAATTCTAGCGGTGAATTTATGTTATACAACAGAGCACAGAAATTGAATTCTCGGCCATTTTTATGCGATGTTTATTGAAAGTCTAAACGATTTGGCAGATGATTTACGATGGAAGCACGATCTGAAATCAGAATCTCTGATCGATTCTTTGTCGCCGAAAATTTATGTAAACGTTTCCCATCAACAAGCAGATCCACATGAGCGACTTGGAGAGAACATGATACACGAGAAATATGCATAAATTCACGGGTTTCGGGGCATTTAGCAAGAGAGCTTTTCCCCGGAAACGGCAGACGGGTGAGGGGTGACGGGAGACGGGAGAAGCCTCTCTAGCGGTTCATCGAACCTGCCGGGATTCAACAATTTCTCATATTTTTTTTTTTGGCTCACACACGTGAGAATCGCTACTCCCCTCGCTGCTGTAACTTTGCAATGCAAATTTCATTTTCAGAAGCAGCAAACAAAAAAACAACAACAGCAACCTGCAAATCTTCTATGGCAGGTAGGGTGGGTTCTCTGCGGCGCATTATCCTTATAAGCCAGGAGATATCTCCCATGTCGATGCTCATATGCATATGCCACTCACTCAGAGGCAGGGGCTTTGTGACCCCTTCTGCATCAATAGTCAATAGGCATCAATCTCTGGGCAGCAACAAGCCATGTTGTTGCATGTCTCCGCACCCCGTCAGCCTCATGCCTCATCCGCGTCTGGGCTCTTGCCTTGTCTCTGTTGTCTCTGGCTCTTGCTCTTGCTTTTGCCTTTTGTTGCCTTGGTTTTTGTTTTTTGTGTGGCTGTTGTCGCCATTACGAGTCGTCTGTATTCTGTATCTGATGCTGGATATCTACTGCTGCTGCTGCTGCTGCTGCTGCTGCCTTGGGTGCTCCTGCTGTGCCTTCCGCTTAAGTCTCAATGTCGCCTTCTCCGATCCCTTCTGCTGGCAAACTGTGGCACGCATGTTCTAAACTGATTTCCCATATTTACTGACAACTAGACAAATTTCAGGCATAAGTCAGGAGACAGGACAGGACCGAGCCGGGCCAAGCCGAGCCGAGCCGCCTCGTACATGGCCTTTCAGCATTTGCATAAGTTCGCGCATTATGTCCAAAACTCGCATTTGTTCCTGGTATAGACAGTACAGAGAATATCCTCTACTGCCTGCCGCTACTTGCTGCATAAATTATCGCGCGACATTAAACATTTAACAAAAGTTGCAGTTGCAGTTGCAATTGCAGTTTCCACTTAAGAGAAAGAGAGAGTTCCGCTGATTGGCCATGATTATGATTATGATTATGACTCTCTCTCTCTACGACTCCCCTCAACTCCAGAGTTTCCCATCGTTTAGCCAAGCGCACGATAAAAGCGTTGAAGCATTTTGTCTGCCATTAAGTTTCCATTTCCATTTTGATTCAAGTTTTGATTAATTGCCTAAACATTCAGCAGCCACAGCCACGGCAACGGCTTCATTAGGTGTCTGTGCCTCTGCCTCTTGGAAAGTGGATCGTTGGGGCACTTCTATGATCGCATTCTAATCAGCGGGTCGTCTGTGACTTCGACTCTGTTTCTGTTTGCTGGCCAACAACTTTGGCTAATTAAGCTACACAATGACATTGTCTACCCTTGGCACCCCTTTCCTAGCTGCTTTCATATTAAGTTTCATTGATGATCTACGGATTCGTAGACTTGCATTTAATTTTTCATCGCAACGGGAGATTTTCACACATCGTCCTCGCACTGGGATTCCCGATTTCGACCCCTCCCCGCACATTTTCAAGTACCCCCAGTCAGCACTCGCTGCTGCTTTCCGTTCCACTTGGTGTATGATTAATGGACCAGCATTTAATTGAGTTATGGTTTTACACTGACAACGTGCGCGGATTAACCCAGCGACCTTGTCACCGATTCCCAGCACATTTATCTCATTGTAGGAATCGCTACAACAATGTGGCGAAGCTGCCAAATTGGAACGTGGGCAGTGGGAAGACACTTTCAGTAGAGACTTTGTGTCTATTATATTAAGTTGTGGGTTGACTCATGATAGAAGGGCTGTGACTTTCATTACTAATGTGATTATTTTTTAATTCAATTACAGAAATCATATTCACTTCAGATTGAGATGGACTTCAGCAGAAATCCGTGGATCTCAGCAGAGGAACGGAACGGAATGGAACCACTTGGAACGCTTTTTAGTTGAAGTAGGCTCTTGGGCTATGGAAGCATGGGGTAAGTGGACTTTGATCATTATATAAATAAAACTGAATTAAAATCAAAAACAAAGAACAACTCCTCACATATAAAAACATTTTCCCCCTGCAAATTCTTCCACAAATAAAAACATTTCCCCTCTATATTTTCGAAACCTTCACTGCCCAATTCCGCATAAAAGCTTAAACAAAGTTATGACCACATTGCAGACTTATGTATGCCCAAAAAGAACAGGATCTTGCCCCTAGAAGATGACTCCTTCATTGTGCCTTATGCCCTTGCCTTAAAGCCTGTACGAGGGCTCCGGTCTGTGGCGATAGTTCTTCATAAATTTTAATCAAATTAAAGAAGGCCACGCACCGGTTGGCAGATAAATTGAAGCTCGAACCGCGAGTACGCATAAGTAAGGATTACCCGAAGGCCAAGTAAGAAACCTGGTCGAAGGAGGCTCACGGACACAGCCACCGTACCTGAGGGATAAGTCTCAGCGCGGCTGCTGTGGTTTCTGCGGCAAACCGCCAACAATGGTGCATAATTTTCAGCTTCTCTCGTTTTTGACCTCTCAATCGGCCGTCGAGGGAGCATTCGAGAGTCCACACTCTGGAGCCACAAGCCAACTAAAAAGCAGGCCACCACTCGTTGTAGGTACGGGCGACAGAGAAAGATCAGCAGTGGAGCAGAGAGGGGGAAGGAGAATGCTTATTGGGGCTACAAACAGAATGCACTGGCAAAAATATTCGTTTTGGCTTTGGCTTTGGTCTACCCACTGTCCGCTTTTCCCCCCTTCGCTGCCACAGTTCTTCGTCAATTCAAATTAATCAGAATTAGGCAATTACAGAAATTACAAAAATTACAACGTAATTTTCTTGGCTCTTCACTTTAAAAGCTTTTGAAAAATTGCGCATGCGTATTGGCAGTACGAAACGGAGTACGAAACGAACCAAAAGAGAAGTTTCCCTAGACTCCAGCAATGGAATGGCATGGAATGGATCGACCTCCTCCTCATCATCATTGTGTGCCCCATTCTGCTTGTTTGTGGTTTGCTGTCGGACTGGCTGCTGTTGTTGCTGCTGCTGATTCAGGAATTTATCGCAAGTCGAACACTGGGGCACAGTCTGTGCGAAAAGTGTGTGCGTTCTGATTAGCTGTTTCGGCTGGGAGGGAATGTAATACTACTACTATTATCTAGTACTATTTATATGGAGAGCGGGGTTGGATATAAGATTATTGCCAGTAATAATTGCCCGTGCATTAACTGACTTCGAGACTGTTCTCAGTGGGCTGCTGCTCGTCTACCTGCTGCGTATTTGCTAAACCGTTACTTGGTTATCCGTTTTGCTTGTCCCTTTCCTATTCTGCTGTGGCGCTCACGTTGCTGAGACTCGCTCAGAGATGAACGCAAATAGGAGCGAAGTAAAGAGCGCGGGTGTGCGGGTGCGAGGGCAATGAATGGACACCCGAATCTGATGCTCTCTCCGCGCTTGGAAGTGGCGCAGTTAGACATAAAACGTGCCCAATTTTGGCTGAAGTCAGCGAAATCTCGGCACTCCAAGCTCTCAGCCTTCGCCCCACTGTGCGGTTGCCCTTCGCCATGCCCATGCCCATTCCCATTCTCACTGCCATCCCCACTCCCCGCTCGCTGCTATTATCACGCACCAGCTGTCCACACACTTTGTGTCCGGTCCTCCCGCTGCTCCTCTCTCCGCTGCTGCCAGTGGTCACGCCCTTTGTTTGCCCATTGTCCGCTGTCCGCGCTGTCACTTTGCATACAGAGTCGTTAACATTCCCCAGAACGGACAGGTCTCTAGGAATCAGCAGCAGCAGCAGCAGCAGCCGAAGCTCTGGTTCCCATTGAATGATGATACTCCTCGCTGCCACTCCGTGTCTTCCCCTCTCTCTTTCTCTTTCCATATCTCTGCCTGTGACTACTGTCTTCGATGCTCGCTGTTCGGTTTGGGGGTTACTTACTACTCGTATCAGCAGCTGCCTGAATGCGCTTCGTATCTGCAAATCTCTAAATTGCCACAAATTAACAGATAATTCACGATGGCTAAAACCCGAACGAACGTACGGACGAACTGTGGAAAAGCAGAAAAAACAGAAACAGAAACAGCAACAAAAAAAGGCAGCAGCAAACGCCAAACGACAAGCGACTGCTAAACAGATTCCGTTTGACTCGAGCGCGCAAAGGCGACGCTAATAGATACTTTGCGTGCTCACACTCTCTCTCTCTCTCTCTCCGCGTGCTCGCACTAAAAAAAAAGTGCAGCACCATCCCCAGCCGCAGGGGCCAGCAAGGCAGCAGGCAGGAGGCAGTAGAGACAGTTGCCACAAGCCGCCTCGGTTGCACAATACCCAAATCCAATTTTGTGAATTCCCACATGCGTTCATTATCGGACTCGAGAGGCGCACGGGCTTGGACTTGGACTCGGACTTGGATTCGGATTCGGTTTTTGAGATTCAGATTCGGCGGACTCTGTGGCAACGGCGGGTGCGCGCGCGTGCGCATAACTCATTTCGCACTTTGTCCATTTCATAAGACCAATTAAAGCGCCTCGAAGGCAAGGCGCACACACACGGGCACACACGGGCCTGAGACTGAGCCTCAATGGAGATCTTTCCCCCTGCCCGTACCCCTTGCATGTGTCGCCATGGGGCGCCTCTTCTTACCTGCGACAATTTTCCATGCGAGTTCGACTGACGTCGGATTAAGTGGGAAAATTTGACAAATGCCCCAACGAGGAGCAGGCAGTGATAATCACCTGATACCCGCCATACCGTCCACACTCCTCTCTCTGCGGAGCACTGCGGATGTCTGATGTGTGTCTTCCCTGCTTGCCCCTCGCTGCTTACAAATTTGCGCATTTGTCCAAAGCAGCGTGAACATTTCGCACAATCAGCCAGAGATCGGAGTGGACGCCAGAGGAGACCCACAGAAGAGTGGACGCTCGCTCTCCCTGTCTCTCTCTCCCTCTCTCTCTCTCTCTGTTTATACCCTTTGGGATCCCCAACCAGCATTTTTATGCACATTTCGTTTTCGTTTCGTGCTCGACCCGCCAGCCACGAAATTATGTCAATAACTAAGGTCATATGCATAAATTCTGAGCCAAGCGAAGGAGCAGCAGTGGAGCATCAGCATCAGCAAGCAGCAGCAGCCACGGACAGCAGCAGTCGCGGACAGCAGCGGACACTGGAGACCCAGAGACCCATAGAGGGAGGCTGAAACGAGCTCAGAATCTTTAACTACATACTAAATACTATAATACGCTGCAAGGGGTGGAGGGTATGTTGGCTTTTGGGTTGAGGTTGGGCGAGGATAAACAAAACCACAGAGAATTATCTTTAGAGAGCAGAAGGAATCTCTTATCTCTTTAACTTAAGTAAGCATTTATGATAAACAGAAGTATAGATAAAAGTATAAAGGAAATTCTATAACTAATAAGGAGAAAGATTTCTTCCCCTATTGCGTATCGATACAGTCTCAACAGCTACCCTCGAAAAATTCCCTCAGCACATATCAAAGGGCATTCCATCTTCGTTTAACTTTTGCTCTAGCTGCCTTGAAAATTAACCTCGACTCGTTTGGTTGCAAGTGCACGTGTCTCGCTGTTGTTGCTGCTGCAAGCACAATGGTTGCCGGATGGTGGAAGAGGGAGGGAGTATGGTGAGGCATACGCCTCCACCTTGGCACTGGAACAGAGAGCTCCGTCCGCATGCTAATAAAATGATATTTTATTGCTGCTTGGCGGCTCATCACAGCACACAGAATGGAGCATTGAGACGGGAGACTGGATGACTGGAACTGCAAAATGGATGGATCCTCCATGCAACTCCATGGCTAATTGCCTTGAGAGTCGTGCGTGGCCGTGGAGACGCCTGTTACGCATTCCCCGAGATTAAATGCCCCATTTGCCATTGTGACAGACGGGCGGGAGGAACAGTCGGCTGCTCGGCTTCCCAGAGACGCTAGTTGGAGTGGGAGGAGTTGCCTTTCTTCTGTGGGTCTTGTTTGGCTGGAAAATTGCCGACTTAAGATTGCAGGACTCTGCAGGTCCCTGACCCAGTAATTGGATGTGAAGAACATGCCACAGTGCAGAGCGCAGAGTCAAACGGCCAGCCAGCCAACCAGCAGCTATGACTGCCACGAAGTCCGAGGGAGGGCGGAGGGGCGCAGGCAGACGGACTGAGAAAACTAGCCCAAAACACGATTAACCCACATCTTGGACGCGATCATAAATTATTATGCAGCTGGAAGCAGGCTGCAAAGTCGGGACCCAGTCGCGAGCTTGCAGGATTCGAGATGATAGCGTGACAGAGTCCACGATGGAGATGCCACACTCGTGAGTGCCACGGATCACGCAGTCAGCGCTTGTCGGCAGTGGGGCAGCAGGGTGCACATCAGCTTCTTCGGCACACGAACATGACTTTCTAGCGGATTTATTTTGCCTGGATGCAGGGGGCATGCAGCAGGCAGGCAGGCAGACAAACCATGCAACTATTTATGTTGCCATTGCCAGAGCCATTGCTGTTTGTTGTTTGCTGTTTCTTCTGTTTTTTGCTGGCTTCCCTCGTCTCTACATTTAATTATTTTGTTTAAAAAAGTTTTGACACCGCGACGCGCATGCAGATTTACAGTCAAGTCAAGGCGGCGGACAAGGAAGAGGATTTTGGATTGGGATTCGGACTGCGACTGTGGAAGTCATACAAGACTGACAGCCTCCTTGTGACCAGCGGCAGCCTGCAGCAGCAACATGTGTGTGTGTGTGTGTGTGTGAGGCGACAGCCGTGACAACAACAAAAAAAGAGAGAGAGAAAAAAACTTTTGCCACTCAATTTTGTGCCGTTTGCCGGACGAGCACGAGCTTTGAAGATTTACTTTGGGGATTGGCGTTTGGACCTCCACCTCCACACCCTGCTCGTACTCCTACTCCTACTCCTTCCAGTGATTGTCTGTGTCTGTCTGTCTGCAGCTGTTGTTAGTCAAAGTGTATCTAGATTAAGGCGCAACGCGACAATAAGTATTAAGCATTAAGTTGTCGCCGTGCAACGTGTGAAGTGCCTTCAACTTTGGGTCAACATTTGTGCTGTTTGTACGAGCTACGAGATGTGACAATACAAATCTGTGGCACAGTGGGATTGAGAGGGCGAAGGAGTGAATGAAAGTGTGTTAAGTAAGGGGTGGATTTGATGGTGGGAATTGAAGCGCCTCTGATAGTAGGAGGAGAGACTAATTTTTTGAGAATTTCTCTTGGTTCATATGAAATATGGGAGTAGAGGAGCATCTATCTGGAGGAGTCCTCTGCCTGGCAGAAGTGTGATAAGTGGAAGGAAAAGATCAGCTATGAACTGATTAAAAGGAACATAAATATGGGAATAATCTAGAAGTGATCAAAGTGATCCGCTGTTTGTTGGACATGTAAAGAGACTTGTTCACATTTGATGTTGAAAATAGAGCAATTACTGTCCCTTCCTTTCATTCTTTTCATTTCAAATCTATGGTACAGTAAACACCATTGCATAAGGATAAGTTACAGGGAATTCCTAGACAAGTTCCCTGTAAATTCCTTCCTTTCAGGGCAGCGTTATGTGAACTAGTTTAATCGCTCTGCTGCTATATTGGGTTCAGTTCACCTTCTGCACCTCAAGCCCAACCTTCCACCCTTTCTGTCCACCCTTCGGAAACCCCCTCATGGCTCCACCATGCAACGCGTCTGACATTTTGCATTTAATTTATGCCACAAACTCCCATTGCCGTGGAGATTACACAGATTGCGGGTTATGCAAATTATTTTGCCACCGTCGCTTCGACTCACTACAGCTGTTTGCAGCTTGCAGTTTGCCTCTGTTGCAGTTGCATTTGTTGTTGTTGCTTTTTGCTGTCGACTGACAGCCAATTTGGTAAGTCAAGCGCGGGGGGAGTCGTGGCAACGCCGCGTATGAGCGATGCCATTTGGTAGCCAGTGCCAGTGGCAAGTTTGCTGTAGGAGGAGGCGGAGGAGGACAAGGTGGAGTGTCGCCGCTCGAGACAGTGTTAAATAATTTTAATTATTAAGCCGCCGACTGCCTGTGCATTGTCTTGCGGGTCTCCACTTAGCAGCAGAAAGCAGGCGGAGCAGCGGGGGGGGAAGGGAATGCTGTGTAATCAAACACAAATTGAAACCGAAATCGAATTGCAAGTGGAATTGGAAGCCGCACGCATTCCATGGGGCAGGCTGCCAGTGGTCAGTCTCGAGCCAAGGAATTTTAATTGCAACTGAAACTGAAATCAGCCTCACATGCTGCACCTGTCTGCCCCGTCTCTCTTGCGGCAATTGCTCATACGACACGGTGGCCAGTCGACAGTCGCCGTTCTCCACTCTCCACTCTGCACTCCACTCCCCACTCCCCGCTCTTTTTTTCGGCGCAGACTCAAATCGAGTCAAGAAGTTAATTACAGTCAAACGCGGCAAACGATTTTCGTGCACTTTTGACACCGGCCCCGGTACGTGACAATATGAGAAGCGATGCCCAAGCAGGTTGCCACGAGGTTGCAGCAAAAGGGTACCCCATGGGGGCATGGATCTGACTGGCATGCCATGAGCCTCTCTGTGCACAGGGCAAATTGGGGCAACATTGTTTCGCCAGGAAAACATTAGGCAAATGGAATAGATTGAACCGCCTGATCCAGGGCTCATTAAAAACTTTCTTCTGGCTGCAGCAATTACGCTGAGAAAACGACTTCATTCCAGTCGGGGAGTCCCGACCATCGATGGATGAGTTTCTGAGCAAATAGGAGACCGTTTGGCTGGCCAGCGGTCAGTGGGTTAATTGCAAGGCACCGAAACAGATGAGCAGATGATCGGATGGGCCAGCCAATCAATCATAGAGGCAATCCAACGATCGATTGAACGATCTATTGATCCATTGCAGCGAAAGTCCAAATATTGATTCTCGATTTGACCCAACCACCAGGTGGTCGCAGCGCTGATGCCTCCAACACTTTCACGTGACAGAGAGCTTTGCATAATGAAAGAGCGAAGAGAGAGCAACGAGAGCGAGGGATCGGGAGAGAGGTACTGTGAGAGCGAGCACTGGCTGAGAGGCAAACATGCAAATGCCTCATCAATCAGTGAGTTGTGCCCCTGCCATTGCCCGCAACCCTTCCTGCCCCCCCAATGTGTTATCGGTGACGTTGCCTGACACCCATTCCGGCTACTGTGCTGCCGAGTGCCGTACCACATGGCAATCAACGCGTCAAACGAGCAGGAAATCCCCAGTCTTCCAATGGAGATCCCTCCGCTTGGCTGCTGCACAGTTAGCATTTCCATTGCCATCTCCATTTCCATTTCCATTTACTATTTGGCTTGCAGCAAAATGTGTGAATTGTCGGCTGGAGCTTGGGCAGGAGGCAAACAATTTTTGACAGCTGCCTTCGAAATGGGAACAAAACAGCAGAGGAAAAGCCCAACTGGGAAATGCAGCCAGGCAGCATCCCAGCATCCAGCTTGGGCAAACATCTACAGCACAGCCAAAGGCAGAGTTGGGCTGCTTTTTGGGTCAGTCTGCAGACTGCAGACTCCACCCATTCAGCGGCCAGGCTTATTAACTGCACGCTAATTTATTCCTGGCAAACAGTAGGAAGGCTTCTTCTATGCTGCTGCTGTTGTCGAAGATTTAGACTCGCAGTCGAACTGCAGGTATCAGATGGAGGCTGTTGAGGCAGACAAACAGCAGACAGCCAGGCGCCAGACAAATGCAAGTTGTGAAAATTCGCAATTGCTTGAAAATTGAAAAACTTCTGCAATTGTTGGATAAATGCTAGGGGGAAAACATTGCCAATATTAGCAGAGATTAAGCTAATTCCTCCTCCTAGTAGAGTTTCTTGCAGCTTCTAGGGTTTGCTTGCTCAGTAGGTGACAGAAGCCAAGCGAAAAGCGCGCTGTCCTGACACAGAAAAAGGTGGCAAATGTTGTTAGATTAAGTTCCAAGTTGACTGCTCTTTGGACAGCAGACATATAGTATGTGTGTCACTGCAGCTCTGTTGAAAAACTGATAAAATCCGAGTCCTGGAATTACAATTTCTTCATGTTAAAAAAAAATTAGAAAGCTGTGGGAAAACTGTAAAAACAACTCCCTTTTTGCACACATTTCTCCATGGATCAGATGGTTTATGTAGCCGAGGAGAAAGTGAAGTGCAAAGATCTGTGTTTAGATGTCTTACACCCTTTCTACCGCTTTTGTGGGCTCCGTTCAATATGCTGGTCTGGTCTGGTCTGGCCCGGTCTGGTCCAGCGCTTCCTTCACACTTTCGGTTTTTAATTGCACTCCGAAATTTGGAACGGCCAACTCTGACTTGTGGGTCTGTCTTTGAGCCTTTGAGCGGGTCCAATGCTGCGATGATCATTTGCATAAAACAAACAGCAATTTCTCACACATGTGTCCATGTGCCATTCGCCAGTCGCCAGTGATGCCGTCCCTCTTCCTGTCTCTGCTCCACGATGTGTGTGTGTGTTTTGCGGATTGCATTTGTGGCCCGCAGCTAAAAAGCGATTCGTTACATGAGAGCGCGCATGGAGGGGAGTATGTCTGGGGATAGCAGCCAGACTTTTGCCTCGCTGCAAAAGCGTCACATCAAACATGCATCAATAAATAAATAATTCCAATTTGCAAATTTTTCATCGAAGGCCCCCTAAAAAAACCAAACCGAAAATGGAACCCCAAATGCTGGGTGCCGCAGTGTAGGCCGAGGGAGTAGCCACGAGCAGTCCCGATCCCAGACTCTCCACTTCGGCAGTCTGTCCCGTCCCGTCCCGGCCCGGCCCGTCAGGTGCGCGCAGGAAATTGTTCATCTGTGGCTAACACAACGGCGGCCACAACAACTCCATTCTCTCAAAGATCTGCTATGGGCAGCCCGAAACAGAAGACGGCAAAAGCAGCAGCCTCAAACGGAAAACACACACACACGGTACATGAAATGAAAACAGAAAACAGACGAAAGGCAAATAAAAAGGCTATCGCTATCGCTTTTGGCCAATCTGCATGTGCAACGCTTACATTTTGCCAACAGCCCCGAACAGAGTCGAGCCAAAGAGCCATAGAGCCACACACATAAGACATCCATTGAGCCACCAGCAGCAGCAGTGGGTTTTGTTTTTGTTTTCTTCGTTTTGTTGCGTGTGAGGCTGCGAAGCGGACAATGACAACAATGAGCAAATCATGGGCACTTTGCATACGTCCCCCCCCTGCGGCCTTAAAGCGAGGCTGCACTCAAAGAAACTTGAGGGAGTGCAGAATTTGCTCTCTTATTGCTCACAATTGCGCCCAACTGCTCATCGCGACACTTGCGAATAATGCTAAAGAGAGAATGCACGAAAACGCAGCAGCGGGCGTAGCGACATGTCCGGACATGTCGTTTGCTGCTCGATGAGAGTTTTGCTGATAAGCGCTGACGTTTGGTTGTTGTTGCGTTATTGGTGCCAAAGAAAAGCTTTGGAAGAGCTTTTGGGAGATGGCTAAGTAATATTCTCTACTCTCATAGAAAAAGGAATAGGCAATAATTTCTGGTTATAATTCTGTGAAGTACCTCAGGGAATACTGTGGGTCATATTCATTCAAATGCAGGGGGCTCTGTTCACCTCAGACCTAAAAATAATGCTTCTGTCCATAGAGCCACGATATATTCCATCATAATCTTATAAAAAATTCGAAATAAACCAAAGAATGTTCGCCACGTTAAAGCAGAGGTTCAAATAGATTTTCAGTATATTTTTTTGGGGTTCCTTTTTCATCAATGATGGCAACCCCTACTATGTTGTAAGCTTCTATGCAGAAAACGTAAGAAATACAGAAATAATCCAAGTACAATTTCTTAATTAATTCCCAACTATTCCAAGCACTGCCCACATTTTTCATTGACTTCTCCCGCTGCTGGAATGCACTGTAATGGCAATATTTCTGCCAGTGTATGCCGCGAAAGGCTAACGAGTGATTGGAGCACAGCAAATGGCATTTTTAGCTTTTGACATTTCACGCGTGCAGCACTCCAGCGATGGAGTGGAGCGTCGAGTCGAGTGGCGATGGAGATGGAGTATGGAGTGGAGGAGAGCTGGAGCTGGAGCTGGAGCTGGAGAGCTCCTTCGTCATACACGGCGCATGTGTGATGCGATACTTTTCTCCCTCTCTAGCCCTCTCTCTGTCTAACTCTCTAGTTTTGGCCTGGCCCGATCGCGACCCCAAAGCGGGCGGCGGCACTTTAATGTGGCCCGGCCCCCGATGCCAGTGCCAGTGCCAGCTTTGGCTTTGGCTTTGGCTGTTCGTTCGTTCGGTAATGTCATAGATTTGGCCGTGCGACTAATTCACGACAATTTGCACTGATCGACGATTACCGATGTGCGGTGGGGCACTCCATGGTGTGGCATCCACTTCCTACCGGGATGGATGCATGGATGGGGCTGGCCCAGCCTACGCGTAATTCTCCCTCCTTATTGCAAATGTATTTTTAATTACATTGGGCAAAACAATGGGGTTGCCACTGATACTGGGACTGCCACTGGGCCATTTGCCTGATTGCGGTATTTTGCGGCACATTGCGGGATTCTCTATGCCTCCCGAAGTAAATGGCAAATGTCCGCATCGAATCATTCCACAGACAGAACGCGCGTACGAGAGCATGTTCAGGGTATCGATTTCAGGCTTACCAACTCTCGCTTCCAGCTCTTCCCCAGCTCATCTGCCGCTGCCACTGGCACTCCTCTCTCACTCCATCTCTCTCGCTGCTGCAGCTCCGTCTTCTGCTGCTGGCGCGTAAATTTTCATGTCGCTTTGCGATTTGCAAGCATTTAACAAAGTCAAAACAATTTTAATGCACAGACGGGGCAGTTAATTAAAATTGCAACGATCCGTTGCCCAGTGGCTCCTCTATGCCATAGGTACACTTGTAATACCCTACAGGGTGCCAAGAAAGAGGAAGGGAGAGCTCTCAGTGTGTGTCTGGGATTAATATCAAACATGCCAATGATGTCCAAAATTCACATCAAATCTCAATCAGCAAAGAAACTCTCTTTAATGTCTGCCCAAGTCGTGAATTTTGTAGATTTTCCCATAGGTTTTTGTGGCCCTGCAGCGGTACGAGTGCCTCAGAAGTTTGCCGCAAGTGAAAAGAGACTTTCAGCAAAGAATCTTTCTGCACCTCTTTCTTTTGCTTCCCTCTCCAGGGTATCCCTCAGTCGTCAGCAAACACTTGCCTTCTGCACCTCTCTGTTTCGGGTTGGTTTTGCCTAGGACAACCGAACCGTCGGACACTTGTTCGAGGGATTGGGATTGCCTGAGCTTCCCATGTTTGTTGCCTTTGACAAAATCAAATTAATTTTAATGCCTGTTGGCCGCTTTGGTGCACATTAATTACGAGCAGCGAGCAGCCAGCAGCCAGCAACGAAGGTGCATCCCTGCGACACCACCCTCCCCCCTGCTGCAGCAGCCTTCCCACTGCATTTTGGCATTTCGATTGCCGACTGGTTTATAATTCAATAAAATTTGATTAGGCATTAATTTGCAATGTCGTCTAATTAATGAGCGCAATATGCAATGCAATCTGTGGGAGCTGGGAGCTGGGAGCTGGGAGCTAAGAGCTGCCGCCAGCCAGCAGAGGGAGCTTTTAAGCTCTCAGGGGTTAATGGCTATCATGGAGAGCCCACAGCTCACTGGAATACCTCTAGCTCTCCCTCAGGCGTTGCCTCTCTTGCTCTTGTTCTTGCTCTGCTTTAAGCCGCATCTAATGCCAATTTCTAAGCTAAGAAAAACACAGTATTAAATGGTTTTCCTCTTCCTAATGCTACCATCTCTTGCAACAGCTCCTTCTGCTGCTCCTCCTGCAGCGTGCAAACAGGGCGTCCAGCGGGTTGGGTGGTGGGCGTGTTGCTGCACAGGCGACCTACTGTTGCATCTCCATTTTTCCATCTCTCTGTGGCTCATTCTGTGGCATAATAGGCCAATTATTACTGCAATTTGCATTGGGCCAGCACACACACAGCAACAGCTACACTCTCCGGAGAGATGTGTATAGTCCATGAGAAGTAGGAAGCTGGCAGCCAAAGAGAAAGAGCCCAGAAAGAGCAAAGAAAGCAGGAAGAGGGGGACGGCAGTGGCAAGCCTTTGGAAAATTCTTTTGAGGAGCGCGTTGTTATTATGAAACCGTTTAGAGAACGTGTTTGTGAACAGCACAGTAATTTGGTTAGATTACCAATCCAGAGAGGAGTACTACCACCACTGCGAGTGGTGGTGATGTGGATGGAAGGAAGGAGCAGCAGCAGCAACAGCAACAGCAACAGCGGTAGAAACGCGACGAATGTGGGCCAATCTATCACCGCTCAAAGTCACACCAAGCCAGAGATTGACTTCAGCAAGAGAGTAGCAGCAGCAGGAAGAGCAGGAAGAGTGGTTCTAAGGGGGGGAGAGTGGAGACTGCAGCACTGGGAATCCCGTTTGGAAATGGCCATCGGCAGCGTGTGAATAGAAACGTTAGTGCAGGCACGTTCTGGGATGCCTTGCCTGATAAAAGTTGATTGCAAATTTATAGACGAGCAGATTGCCCATAAACTCATGTCCGAGCGGTGGCCTGGCCCCGGACTTGTATGCCCGTGTGTCTGTCCGTCTGTCTGTTTGTCGATGCACCCTGCATCTGCATCCATCAGAGTCAATCCCAGTCAATCATCATGAAGATAAGCGCGCTGTCGTTGTCAACACGAGAACAACTTCCGCCAGTGCTCAATCATTTCGAGGCCCAGAACGCAGTCAGAATCAGCACGGCAGTTGCACTGCCAGACACCAGTCGCAGTCCCAGTACCTGGCACAGTGCGAAAGTGAAACCGCCCCATCGGAAAATGTTGCTGTGACTTTGCCTCTAATTGAATTAATTAGCCCCGGAGCTTATGCAAATGCAAACAGCAACTGCTGCAGCTACAACTCTATGAATTATACCAAGTGTTGGGCCTTTCTGCATGCCATATGTGCCACAAGTGTCAATAAACATACAAATGCACATATCGTGAGCGGCAGCCGCAGCTCCGGTTCTCCTTCGACTTACCCCCCTGCCAATATTATTCTTCACAAATGCGCCGCAAGTCAAGCCAGCAGCAGCAGCAGCAGCATCCGCCATGTGTTGTTGCTTCACACAATGGAAAACGAAACGGCACAGTAGGTTCCCCCCCTTACCGTTCATGCCCTATATTGGGTCCAATGGGCCGATCACGAACTTTGTCACACGCAAGCGAAATAAAATGTTGGGAGAGAGAGTCACGAAGCGGTGGCGGCGTGTGGAGTGTCCATTTATGGATTGCCTCATGCCTCATGCTGCCATCTGAGCGCTGCATTCCACACAAGACTTTCGTTAGAGAGTGGAGGCTGTAGAAATGTTAGATCCATTGAGAATAATTCCTTATAATTGGAGCAAGGTCAGAGGAAGGCAAGATCTTCCAGGTGGAAAAGAGATGCGTAAAGTAGAAGCCATGATCCAAGAGTTCTCTCACAATTATCTCCTCCCAAATGATTCTCCCTGTGCTGATCATTTCCTAGAGCATCGAGCTACCGGCTTGTTGCCATTTCTTTCCCTTCGATGTTTTGTTGTCTGTTTGCACTCGTATTTCATTTTAGCAGCCAGTCAAGCAGGGGTAGCAACAACAACGCCAACACACTTCAAAGCCGCTGCCAAGTAGACCTTCAGACGCCAAACACTCCAACGCCAGCCGCAGCAGTCATTGAAGCAGACTCAGCCAACGCGCAGCTGAGCCGCAGCAGCAGCAGCAGCAGCCACAAGAGCAGTCAGTGGGACAGTTGGACAGGTGGAGGAGGCCAAAGAGAGGGCTAAAGAGGGAGCGGGGCCAAAGAGAGGGCTAAAGAGGTGCCAAGAGCGGCTCAGCGGCCGACAGCTCGACTTTGCAATTGCGCACTACACAATTTTGTTGATACGTTTCTACATGCAGCGCAGCAACCACACACAGAGGCCGCCCGGTCTGGCATCTCCATAAATATTGCCACCTCATATGGCGTATCGCATTCGCATTCGCATTCGCATTATTGCTGTAGATTTGTGTACCGTACGCCCGTACCCCTGCCAACGCTTGATTCATTTCATTCACCTGCAGTGAGGCACTCCACAGTGGGGCTCAAGTGCAGACAGTGAGGCAGATTGACACCTGACATGCCTCAAATCGAAGCAAATCAAATCGAAGTTGTTGCTGGGGGAAACGCGGGTTTCTACACAGATATTCCCTATTCCATATCCCAGATTTGAGATCAACAACAGGGCCTTATCTTCCAGGGTCGTGGCGGGTTCTGGTTCTGGCTGTGGCCTGATTTCCCTCTGTAATATATTCATAAATGCACATGCACCTATGACCGTATCTATATAATTATATAAAGCCCGATTTGGCTCGCTCTGTGCCAACCACTGGCCGGCCACAACCAGTGCAGGCGTTGAGTTATAGCACTTGCGGCGGGCACACTCGTGGCACACATGTGCTGCTGCTGAGTAGATGATTCATTCATTCATTCACTGCTGCTGCTTGCTGCTCACCCATCGATCGCCAGATTTATGGCCATGTTGATAGGCAAATTTCCGTTTGCCGATACCGATACCGATACAGATACAGATACAGATACGAAACGATGTAGTTACAAATGTGCACAGTGCACGAATATAAAGATACTCCAACAATTGACAGATGATTAGGTAATGATGACCTCTAGCCAACTTGTTAACTTCTTAATTTATTTAATTTAATTCTAAAGTCGTTTGAGATATTCGTATTCATACAGTGTTCAAATATTTAAGTTGTGGAGTAGTAATTTATGTATTCAATAACATATTCTATGCAGTTGTAGATGCAGCGTAGAGCATGGTTTCTGCAATTATAACACCAGCAATGAATAGAGAATATATAAAAGAAGGTTTATAGGCCGTGATAATAAAACATATAGTAGAAGAAATGGTGAGTCAGGCATACAGCACATATTTTACAGACATAGTTACGTCTCCGGGCTTGAAATTATAGAACAACAACAAAATGAAATTCTGCCCAAAATATTTTGCAGAAGAAAATCAAACAATTAGACAGAAAAGGAGGACCCCAAATGCAATGTATTTTACACAGGAATCATCCAAAACAATATAATAATGAGACTGTATAAAACTTCTGTGTTTCTCTGCAGTAATTAGAGATAAGAATTGGAATTCCCTCTACAAGCCGCAGAACGAGTAGAACATTTTGGGGAGTGATGGAGTGGTGAAGTGATTGCTGCCAGTGGATGCTTCACTTTATTAAAATGCCTTTGAATCATCCCATTACAACCCAGTTTTCATTCTCTTAAAACCGCAAATGTTGACCCCAACCTCTAATGCATAAATGAAAGTCAGAACAAATGTTATAATAACTTTTATTTGTTGTTGTTGTTGTATTCTGCGTTTGCGTACAAATCGAATGTTGGATATATTTGGTTAGTAATTAATAATTGTTGTTGTTTGTTTGTTTGCCTACGAGTATACCGTATGCAGATATATATTTTTGTGTATTCTTTTTTTTTTGTTAATTTGTTATCGCTATCGCTATTGAACTAAGTCTGCTATCAGTCTACGAATGCATGTGTGATAATCGGTAATTGGTAATTGCTAAACGTGGACTTGGGTATAAAGAAATGTCAGTGAATGGTGAATAGGATCGGGGGATCATCAGCAGATCAACAAAGTGAGAACTAAAACTAGAACTAAACCTAGGATCCAGCTTCCTTCTTGTAGTACAACCTTCGCATTCGACACACATCAATGACACTCACACAATATTAGTATAGATATTAAATCGTAGAAATAAGCAACAACAAAGTAACACAGAAATCAGTTCACAAATCGATGATGGCCTTACAAAATAATACCCATAGAGAAATCGTTCGCCTCCTTTGCTAGTCCGAATGTTATGTGCTGCTGCGTGTGATAAATATATTTTGTATTGTTATGACTACTAAGTGAGAGAGAGTATATATCCGATATATATATATATATGGTGTATGTGTGTGTTGTTCGGAGGAGCAGCGCCTCAAGGTTCGAGTTCTCTTCGAGTCCAAAAAAGAGGAATAAATTCTACATAATATCGGGTGGGTTTCCGGGTGTTCGTCACTCATGCGACAGTCTCACAGATCGATATCGATATCTTTATCTATCTGTATTTGGTGGTTGTTCAGATCTATATCAAAACAGCTTATTGCTTTGCAGAGGGGAACACTATTTGGTCTATTGGTGGTGCTGTTTGTTTGCATCTTCTGTTGGTGGTGGAACTCTCACGACTGACGAACTGGCGGCGGGTTATCATCTGTTGGTAGCTTGCCTAAACCCTGCGATTGCTGTGCTCCTGCTGCAGGTTCACATTATTCATCACAGCACTCATGTCCACCACCACAGAGTCGGTGATCAGTTCGGTCTGTCCCTCGAGCATGCCCTCGCTGTGTCCATTGGGGGTGCCAGCGGGCATGTCCTAAGAAGCAGTTGAAGATAAATTATTGAACTGCTTAGCACTGCTTTGGCAGCTAAGTACTGCTTTGGCACTGCCTAGCACTGCTTTGGTAGCTTAGCACTGCTTAAATCTCACCTGATAATTGACGGCGGCAGCATCCAGTGCCATAAGCTCCTTGCGCGACAACTCCTCAACGATGGCGGCGGTGTAGCAGTCCCCTAGCATGTTGTTGGTGGTACGAATCCGATCGCTGAAGCAAAAAAGACACAGAGAGACATTGAGACAGTTAAAGTTACTCCAAGGGGAATCCTCGAATACTTACACAAACCAGTCGACGGCAAAGAGTAGCGTCACATCCTGAACAGGAGCATCGATGGCGGTGAGCACCACCAGGAGCAGCACCAGAGCAGCGCTCGGCACACTCGCCGAACTCATAGAAGCCGCCGTAGAGGTCAGCAGCACGGTGAGCAGCTCCCCGAAGCCCAGCACCATGCCGCTCATCTGGGCGATGAAGATCGAGGCCACGGCGATGTAGAGCGCAGTTCCGTCCATGTTGATGTTGCAGCCAATGGGCAGAACGAAGCGGGTGATGCGCGGGTCCACGCGCAGCTTCTCGTTCATGCAGCGGAATGTAATGGGCAGGGCAGCAGCGCTGCAGGTTGCAGGTTGCAGTTGCAGGTTGTAGGTTGTGGTGTAGTGTAGATGTTGGGTGGATTTCAAGTGTTTTCAATGTGTTTTTTTTTGGTGGCGGAACAAAAGAGTTTTTTTTTTGCATATACAAGAACGTAACAAACGACGGGGCGGGGGGTCAACGATTCAGGGAACGATTCGTATCGGAAACCAAGAAGAAGGAAAAATACTTGTAGCACGTTAGACGTTCGCAGATCTCGAGAGATCTCACAGAGATCGCTCGCTATCGCTATCACAGAGAGAGCAAGACAGAGAGAGTGTGTGAGAGAGAGAAATGGCTTACGTTGAGGCGGTGGCAAAGGCGGTGAGCATGGCCTGGATGAGGCCCGCGTAGAACTTGAAGGGATTGCGGCGCACGAACACGAAGTAGATGGCCTGCATCACCACGAACTGGTAGAGGAACACGCCGATGGCCACCGTAAAGATGAACCAGATGAGCTGCGCCATCACCAGGCCCAGGTCGTCGACGCTTAGGATCTTGCCAGCAATCACCGAGCTAATACCCACCGGCGTCAGCCACATCACGCACGTCACCATCTTCATGATCACCTCGAAAATGGCTGCGAAAAAGTCCACAACGACCTGCCCCTTCTGGCCAATGGTGCCCAGGAAGGTGCCAAACACCAGGCAGAAGAACACAATGCCCAGCGTGTTCGTTCCGCTGCGGTACTGCACATCCCGCACGAGCACCACTTCGTCCAAGTCCTCAGCCTGGCGTTGCGCCTCCACGCCGCCGGACAGCAGGATGGCCGTGTCGTTCAGCGTCTCGTTGAAGGCGTGCAGAATGCTCGGCTTGGGCAGGTAGACGGTGTGGGCCTGCTGGATCGATGCCTGGAACAGGTTGTCCGGGAAAATGTTTCTGTGGAGAGGTGAAAAGAAATCGGAAAAATGGACAGTCGCGCCCTTGCAATTTTAAATTCAAATTCAAATAAATAAATGCACTGCACCATGCAGTGTCCTGCTTTAATGAGCTGCTTTTAAGTTCGGATGAAATGTCAATGTGGCAAATAGATGGCGCCAGACTTGGCCATGTAAATCCACTGCAAATTTCATCTATTTTCTTTCTTCATACTTTGTCAAGTTATATGGTAAATCGAAACGATTATATTTCCATTCCATATATACACGAGGAAAAAAGGCTGTTCGGAAGGAGAAATAGCACACGAAAGAAATAACACACGGCCTTTGAATATTCAAATTCAAATTCAAATTTCAACTAAATATACTGCTTGAGTGCAGTGCTTGAAGAAACTGCTTAGCCGTGTAGTTTAGTTTTCAACGTCCAATAGATGGCGCGTACCGCTTCGCACTGCTTTGCTTAACCGTTTCGACCCATTGAAATACTGCTTTACCCAACCGGTTCGCACCTCAGTTTTAAATTTAAATCTGACTCTAACGCGATTTTAACACATATGAAACTTTTCTTTGATTTTTTCAGAGCATTTATGCAACCTTTCACTTTCTGTCGAGTTTGCTTCGATTCTGACTCACCTGCCCAAATCCAGGAGGCTGTCCAATAGATTTACGGTCCGCTTGTCCGTTGAACGGTCATCGTTATTATGCATATCCGGATTTCCAGGATGAATGAGCAGCACGAGGGCAATGCCCAAGGCGGCATTGAAGAAGGAGGTGCTGGCGAAATAGACGAGCGTCCGCAGTGCGATCTTGCCGTTCATCTTGGCATTGAGGCTGGCAGAACCCGCAATCAAACTGGAGATAACCAGCGGCAGAATCATCAGCTTGAGCACGCGCATGAAGAGCTCTCCTGGGTACGATATCAGCATAATGGAGTCCCCATGGAGATGCAACGGACGCAGCGAGAGGCCTTGAGGAAGAGATAGAGATTAGAGTTTGGGGAGCACTTTGGATGGTTTTATACGTACCCATGATAACACCCAGGAGCACCCCAGAGAGCGTCACCAGCAGCATTAGATTGTCGCTGAGCCACTTCCGGTAGCCGGTGAGCTCCACGGGCGCATCGCTGCGTTCCGTGGTCTTTGGTGGCAGCTCGCTGCCGTGCACGGAGGCCGTCACATTCGGAGGACCCATTTTGGCGAAGAGGTAATCTGAAAATTTCCCAGACTTTTCCATTGTCCGCGGACCCGCAATCGAATGCAGCTCAGCGAAAAGCACAGCAGAAGAACAGCAGCAGTAGAAGAGGGCGGGCAGAGAGCCAGACAGGGGGGAGGTGGAGAAGGAGAGAGCACAGAGAGCGAGCGAGCGAGCGAGAGAGCAAGAGAGAGACGCGACACGAGACGACACGAGACGTTGGCTTTCCTGTTGTTATTTTTGTTGCTATTCGTTGAATCACAGAATCAGAATCACTTTAATATTTATGGCCAAATGATGCGAGGATTATAACTCGTGTCCGTGGGTGTGTGTGTGGGTTGTCCTGACTGTGTTCCTGTGGTCCTGCTGTGTGTGGTTTTGTCTCCCCTTTTCGAGAGTGTTTCCTCCAAATTATTGATTTTTGAGATACTTCACATTGAACTTGAGAATGTTGATTAGGTAAGCCATTTGGTGGCTGCTCGGTCGCCTCAGGGGGGCTCCTACCGGTGGGGTGTTGTCTTCTTGTCCGTCAGCGTCTGTGTGTGCGAATGCCGTAGCTCCGCTGACTCCTCCGCAGCGACTCCTTCGTCTGTCGAGTGGCGTTGGTGGGTTAATGGCTCCGTTGTTGTGGCTTTCCTGGTACGCTGCCTGCACCGAAACTCTTGTCTGACCTTCGGACAGGGGGCTGCTGCTGCTTCTAGTCACAGTTCGCTGCACTCTCTGCTGCCACTGCACTTTCTTCGGTGACGTTTAATCGATTTTTCTGCCACTCGTGTGGGGTTTGGGGTCAGGTCAGTCGATGCTGGAATCTCTTTTTTGGAATCTGTGTCAGCCTCACTCTAGGAGCAGGTCAATGGTCAAAGCAGCTCGACTGGGAACAGCCTTGGTAATTCCCTTTGCTTTTTGTGAGACTTTTTCTATAATTTCCTGGCCGCTTTCCGCTTTCGTTTTCACTATTACACGGCCCTTTTTATCCTACTTTTCTTTCTCTCTGTCGCTGTGTGTCTGTCTCTGTCTCTGCTCCCGTGTGTGTGTGCTGCTGCTCCTCAGTAAGTTCTCTTTTGCTCGACGATGAACCGTTCACTCCAAGCGTCCTCCTGCGAATGTGCGACTCTCGCGTCTGCCACTCGCTTTTATGCACAGGACTTCTGTCGCTCCCGCTCCCGCTCTCTCTTTCTCTCTCTCGCTCTCTCGCGTCGCAGGAGTCGAGTTGGCTCACTCTCCGCTCTCCGACTCTCTTACCGGCTTTTTGGTACGGCAGCAAAATGTCAACCACAACATGAAAATGAAATGGAAATTGAAATGGAGACGGCACGCACTTGCAGCGCCCGCCACCGCCTCCCCCTGCCGATGAGTGACGCTCCATAATTATAATAGAGCGGAAAATTTCGAGCTTCTTACGCAAATGCCAGTTGCCGGGAGGAAGGGAAGACCTTGCCTCCTTCCTGGTAATTTGATTTAATGCCTGCGCTAATCGATTCAAGTGACTTGACGGCAATTGACTTCGAATGTCCTTGGGCGGCAGAGCAAAAAGGGTGAGCCGAGCGAGCATTACAGCCAGCCGTTTATCGATCCGTTAGAGCGCGCCTTGTTAGCTGTCATTCATAAATCATGTGAGGGGGAAAACCCCCCCCGACCAGTGGCCACTGTCCACACTAGTTCACCGTCTTGTGGCCCCTGCCCGATGTCCATCTTTGGGCAGTCGGCCAAATCAATAGGGCATTGCTATATTTAACTTTTAACATGCTCTGCCCTGCCCTGGCCTGCCCTGCCCTGGCCTGGCCACAACAAAACGTTCTGCGTCCACCCAGATCCGTGTGATCCAATGCCCAGCGCTTTGCCAACGATCCTCTCTGGCAGATAATTAAGATAATTGCAGCGAATGTCTGCTGTCAGCATTGCACTGATTCGCCCGAGAGCGGCGAGCCACAGACAGACACAGAACTATTGGCACTTCCCAGAGCAGGCACTGGCTGCGGCCTCTTCGAACTTGAACTTGACATTGGAACTACACGCCGAGGAGATCAGGGAGATGGCTATGGGGGCGGGGGGCGGCGCATAATGGCTAGATGGATGGGCTGGGAGATCAATCGAGTGTGTGCGGCCTGTCACTCGGGCCATTCACTATGGATTTCGGTTGAAACAAATTGCCACCAGGCACGACATTCCTCAGCGTCCGATCGAAGGTCGCTAATGTATTTTTAATAACTATATTTGGACGCTGCCTTTATTGCTGCTGCTTTTCGAGTGCTGATGGCTAAGGGAACACTCACCTTTCACGATTAACCACAGATTACCCAGGATGGAGCTTGTTGATGGCCCGCCTTGAAGGCTCCTTGAATTAACCTCCACTTTGCACTCAACACTCAACACTCGTCACTTGTCGCACTTGTAGCACTTGAGTATCTTTTGTGTATCCCTGTACACCGGCGCGTATGCTTAACGTCTTGCCAATGCAGTCAGTTGGAACAATTGACGCAGCAGTTTCTGCTGGCGTTGCATCAACAGTTTCAGAATGCGTTGCACCGCTGTAGCCGTTGTAGTGGATTGCTTTTCCTACCTAGCAGAGGGCCAGAGAGTGGGTGTCTGAGTGTGTGTGGCTTGGAGCTTAGCTTTGCTCTGCTTTGCTTTTCACTTCAAGGTTTGTTTACTCGGAAAACGCAATGCAGGCGGTCGCACAGGTGCAAATCGAATTAGATGAGTGGCTGGGGCATGCAACGTGGTTAACAACAAAAGCGAAAAGGGCTTAAGTTGTCTCAGCGTGGGCTGAGGGCTAAAGAAGAGGCAGACAGCGTGAACTCTTGGCATATGGCGTAAAATGTGGCAGGGAAATGTCTAGAAGGAATGCGGGCCTAGCCCTAACCCTTTGCCTCTTCCTACCTCGACACAGACGAGCGAGCGAGCGAGCGAGCGAACACGACACGACACGACACGAACGATCCGAAACTGAAGTGAAAACTGCAACTGGTATGCCGCGCGCCTTCGAACTTAACTGATCGTCGAATGCGGAACGCTCAACTGAACACTATTTAAACTGCTGCAAAGATTTGCTGTCTACACACACACACACACACGTAGGGGGATCTCGGCGATCTGTAGCAGGAGGAGGAGCTTCGATGTCCGCTGGGCTCGGCAATTGAACGGAAAGTGAGCAATAAATTTAATTTAAGCAGTGCGACGGCGGCGGCCCAAGAAAATACATTTCTTTGGCTTTGTTTTCGTTTTCACTTCGCACTGCCGCGGAAAGGGTTCCTTTCCCCCCTCTAATGCGAGAGAGAGAGAGAGAGAGAGAGCGAGAGCGCCGATTAATGACGGCAGCGAAAGCGCGTCAGAAGGTGCCCTCATCTGTTTCCGTTTATGTCTTTCGGCGGCGCTGCCAAGCTACACCCCTGCCCTCTGCTCTAACACACGTTGACACCCCAAAAACAAACGACAATTGTTTATTGCACTTTGACACACTTTAAATCTTTCGTTTGGGGAAGAATTGCCATCAAAGCGAGATTCATACCCCCACGTAGAAAACAAAAGCGGGAATACGAATTTAATGGAGGAGAAGGTAATGACTGGGCGAATACCCTGGAGGAACAAAAGAGGGTAACTTGGGGAAGGAAAGAACAGGAGAAGTTTGCGGATAAAGAAAAGCCAATTGTTGCTTTGGCAGTTGTTGGCAGAAAGAAAAATCTTACTGAGATCTTAAATGTAATTTGGAAACTTTCTAATAAAATATGATCATTTCTTTCTTTGATGTAAGAATATTACATCTTCGACTCCTCGCAGAAGCTCTCTCCCTGGCTTCCAAATTATGCCAATGAAAGGGACTCCAAGTTTATTTATTTTTATTTATATTTCCAGACAAAATGTATCCTAAGGAAGCATATTTTGCAGGGATCTACTCAGGATAAATATTAATCTACCTTTCACTCTCCATCACTCGCCAGTCTTCCCCTGGAAATACACCCTAAAGCCAAAGCCAAAGCCCACACCCAAAGCCCATTCAAAAGCAAAACAACTCTCGCTGAGCGAGAGAGGATAGCTCCTCAGATTGCCTGCCGTCTCATCGTGTGTACAATTCGCATAAATGATTGTGTTGTGTGGCACAACTTGCGTGGATCTCAAATAGAGATTTAAGTGGAAAAGTGGAAAATTGTTCACCGAAGAACAGCGAAGGGTGTGAGACATGGCAGTGAGACCCACCCAAGTGCTCATATATTACGCATACGCCTCGTTTGCCCGAAGACACACAAACGCAGAAGTAGATGAAAGCAAGAAGAGAAGAACACATGTACATGCAGATGCCAAGCACAAAGATGAAGGCATTTTGTATGTTTCCCGATTTGTCATTTTAATTAGAGCGCAGTGCAGGTGCAGGTGCAAGTGCAAGCAGACACAAGGCGCAGCGGGGGCAGAGGGGGCAGGGTGCTACAATGCCTACAAAAATAAATGAGCTGCCGCCACAGAGACAGTCACAGTTACAGCAACAAAAGCTTCCTCAAATGATAGCCCCCTATTATAGGGCCAATTTCCATAATGTATGAGCAACGGGAAGACAAATGCGGCATGTGCGAGTGACAGCGGCATTGCGTGATGGATCGCTCTCTCTCTCTCTCTCTCTCTCTCTCTCTGTGTGTTTGGAAAGGTTGCCTTACATAAGAGTCAACGACAGAGTCAAAGCCAAAAGCCAATTAGGGGTCAGTCTTCCAGGGGGCAACGGCAGCAGGGGGCCAAGAAGTCGATTGGGTCTAAAAATTGCACAGAGACAAAAAGTAGAAGCAGTTGCAGTGGCAGGGCGGTGGATTAGCCTCCGTCTGGGAAGAAAGGCGAGTCACGCGCAGCTGGCGCATACCGGATTTTGGGGGACGCCTGCACCTGACCCACTCAGGCCAGACCAGGCCACGCCAGGCCACGCCATGCCGGACCAGACCGGGCCGGGCCGGGACACGTATGCTCTCGGCGCACGTTGCGCGTTGTCGTGCTGTGTGTGTGTGGCACGGTCCTGCTGCTGCTGTTGCCATTGCTCAATGAGCGCCAGAGCAGTACAATGACACCAAAGACCAGCTGTCTTTGTTTACGACCCATCTCTTTCTCGCGCTGAGACGGAAATATCTGAATTTTGGGCGAGTGTCCGTGGCACAGGCTGTTGCATCGTTTTGTTTACGGTGCATCCCGCTCGCACCCACGACACACGCCAGCGGTCCTGCTCGCGCATTCCGGCACGCTCTCTGGCACGGACAGCGCAGGCGTTAGCCTCTGCCATAATTATAGCAGCATATTCAGGTTTATGGCAACGATAGCGTGCGAAAATTATGGTTAGTAATTGCTTATGGCCATAAAGTGGTGGGTGAACTGGCTAACAGGAAGCTCTGGTGGGGCCAACAGCTGTTGTTTGTTTACACATAAGAAAGCCAAGTCGGCATAGCTACAATTGGCAGATATTGTGGATTGGGTAAGGGCAGTTAGGTGAGGACTCTATTCGGTGGTAGTATGCGGCTCCGAATACCAGCTGCCAGCGGGTTGCACTAAGGAAATATATGCCCGTGAACAAAATACACACATCTAGACACAAGACTAAAGACTGCTGAAAGTAACCAAAAATAACGTAAATGTCGTGTGCATGATGCCGAATTTGTATGCTCGCACAGCCGCATGCTGCAAGGGAGAAGGTCTAAAAATGAAAGGAAATTCTATATTCTCGAGTCAAGTGTACAAGTAAAGTCTTTAAAGTAGAATTCCCAAGAGAAAAAAACTGCATGGAATGTCATACATTTCATTCGCACTGCCGTCCCTTGCCATCTGTTAAATATACCTTGGAGCCGGCTTGATTTTACGTGCATAGAAAGAGACAGAAACAATCAAAGCTAACCGAGAGAGAGATGACTCTCAGAGAGAGTCACAAGATTGAAACAAATTGAAACAAATTCTTGCTCTGCCGTGTATAAAAGCAGCCTTGCCACCGTCGACACTCAACAGTCCATGGACTGTGCCACAAGCAGCAACAGCAACCCATACATGTAGCTCCACCAGAGGCTGGCTGGCTGCCTTGTAGCAATGAAATCTCGTACACCGCCGAAACATGTAACCAAATCAAGCCGCACAAATGTCAATCAATCGAAACCCAATCGAGTTAAAGCTGCAGGATCTGCAGCGCAAATCAAATAAACTTCAATTTGGGCTTAGCTCAGGGCCGCACCAACAGCGAATGCACCGCTCCCCCTCTCTCCATCTCCCTATAGATTTTGGCTCTGGCTAATACAATTTGAGGGGCTCGAAAAAAAAAACGCCGAAAAACGTTAACTTTCAAACAAAAACCTAATTCGATTTAGGGGGCAAAACGGCGGGCCCAGGCTTCGGGCACATGCAAATTATCCGCTTTCGTTCCATTCTTAATTAACATTTAAAATGCTTTAGAGTTTCGTTTTATTTTTTTGCCTTTGCTTTTTCTGCAGCCCCTGCACGGACTGGTTAAACCTTTTTCCGCTGCGGTGCTGGCAGGGAGGATGGGGATGGGGCGCAGCAAACCACTCGCTTAACCGCAGGTGGAACTCGCAACATGACGTGTAGAGTGGTGCAAGATGAATGGCTGGAGGAATGATGGGTGTTCCCACACACACACAGATGAAACACACACACGCATGAATATCCACTCATCCGCAGAAAGTTGCAAAATGTTAAATATTTGCAACACCTGAAAAATTGAATATTTTTCATTAAAAGTTTCCCGACGGCAGGCAACGGCTGCTGCTGCCAGAAGTGCGCGACTCAGGAGTGATGTGGGGGCGTACCGGCGTCGTCTCAACCGCAGTCAATAAATAAAGTTTGGAAAGTGCGTGGAAATGTCTTCTCAAAGATTGAACACTGTGTGGTTTGTGCTGCTAGTGCTGGCAGCGTGAGTGTGTGGCATGTACAGCGGTTGAGTGGGATGAGTGATGAGTAAACGTAATTAGTGAGTGACGTGAGTGGGTGAGTGAAATATAAGTGATTTATGAATGCATGCACCGATCATGGGAGTACCGAAAATGAATGAATTGTGGAAGAAGAATCCTCCTTCTAACCTCTTCTGATTTTCTAGTTTCGTGTGCGTATTTTGTTCATTCGTGGAAGCTGTTTTTGATCCAATATCTTCTTGTTTGGGTTCTTCTTTCTGTAATTAATTCTAGTTGCTTCCCGTATGACTGCTGAGGCTTCTCTGTGCCTCAATCTAAGTGAATATTCGTTACAACGCTTATCTTTTAAGCTCCCCAGAGCTAATCCAGCAACCTTTATTTTAAACAACAACTTATCAAAGCTTCAATTCTAGCTCTGATATTGACACTGCCATTCCCTCATTTCTCTGGATTTATTGTACCCAAATCAACATCGATTTGTGTGTGTTTGCTGTAAAAGTGCAAAGTGTAGTTCTCTCCCCACTCTCCCATATCTACTACAAGTTCTTCTTCCTCGCTGGCCATTGTCGCTCGGGTGCCGCCTCAGTGCCAGTTGTGGCACCAAATCAATTTACAAGCTTCAGCCGCAGCTCTCTCGCATTCGCACTTTCGCGGCAAACCGCGGCATGGATGGACCTCGACGAGCAGCTGGGCATGGGTGGGCTGCGGCGACAGTGGGGTGGCACGTGCTTTAGGGGGAAAGAGTCTGAGGCCCTGCAGCAGATGGAAGAAGTCTGTTTAAAGCGCCATCATAATCAGCAGCATCATCATCATCGTCCCAACTCCATGCCGCGCCCCCACCTTGATGGTCATGTTTTGCTTTGTTAAAAGGATTTTCACGGATTTCCGTTGTAATTTGAAAACTTTTTTGTGCAACTTTTTTCATTAGAATAAGAGAGAGAGAGAGAGAGACAGAGAGAGGCGTAGCGAGACACCAGGACAAAAAGGGGCGGCATATCCGGACTGTAGCTGGAGCGAGTGGTTCATGGAGGGCATGAGGAGGGCCACCGTGCCACGGGCCTCCTCCTCTTGTTGTTAGTTTTAGAAGTGCGGTGCTGGTGCCGTAGCCAAGAGCCTCCTTCCTGCCAAGCGCAGCCGGCGAACAGGTGTTAATTGTTTTCAAGCTAATTTCCCTCCAACGATAATGAATTTTGTGCAGCCCCCCAAAAAAAAGGAGAACAAGAAATTATAATTAAATTGTTCTGACAGCAGCGAAGAGCAGCCGAGCGGCTGAAGAGATTTTCGATGGATTCAACAGCTTAAAGGAGAAGGATACACGCGCAACAGGAGCTGCCATTATATCTGAATTCTAAGCTGGGAACGTGGCATGAAGTGTGGCCGGGGGAGAGGCAACACTTTCCCCGGCAAAAAGCGACAACTAAAAACTCGGAGGAACAATAAAGTTGTACTCTAAGCGAATAGCCAGAAATGAGACACACACACACACACACACACACACAGAGAGAGAAGAGGCTCCGAAGAGGCACGCTGGGGCAGCAGCTGGAGGCAGGCAGCGGTATCCACGCAGGTGTGAAAAGTGCGTGCAAAATGGAAATGGAGACGCTTCCTCCCAAACCCCCATGGGGGCGCTGCGTGTGTGTGGGAGATAATTGAATTTCTGATTTTAAGTGCTGCCAGAGACACAGACACAGACACAGACACAGCCAGAGACAGCGTGGAGTGTATCTCCTAAACAAGTCACAAAAGTGCAAATTTTGCGGCTCAAAGTATGCAAGCACTAAATTACGCATACGCCATGTGCGCCACGGCACCGTAACGGAACGTGTAAATTGTTACAACCTGTCTGCCATCGCCCCGCCCCGCCTCTGTATTGTGGCAGCTGCGAGCTGCCAATTTGCCAAGTGTCCGCAAAACAGAGAGCCAAATACGAGACACAAACAAACACACACAAAATAGTTGTCCGCTTCGGGGTCGCAACGAATGTGGAAATACACTTTCCGGCTAACCAATGCCCTGCCACACTCTGCAGTGAAAGTAGCCAAAGTCCAGCCAGGGGAAGTTCCAACAACTTCCAAGTGGCATTGTAAAAAGTTGGCAGCAGCAGCAGCAGCCCCCCGCCGCCAGTGAACTCATTTAAAATGCAAATGGAGGCCGTCAGGCCGCGCCGCCATAGAAGGAGAAATCAACCGCTCAATGGGGAGAGGGCTGGGCCAGGGGCTGGTGCTGACTGCCTGGAAAATTAGTTACCAGGCCCGAAACATAAGCAAAACATGAGAGGCGCGCGCGCGAGTGGCAAAACAATATATCAACCATTTGGACTATAAATTAACTGGAATATCCGGGCGCCTGTCATGCACCGGAATTTATTTGTCCACAATTGCTCGTAATCCGCTTTACCTTTCGCTCTGACGTTGCGGAGGTAACTGGACGTGTGTCCTTGCCTCTCCCTTTGCTAACTTCTTAAGTGCAGTGCAACTTTTTGACACTTGGAATTGAGTTTTGCGGTGTAACTGCATTTTATTTGTGTCACCTTTAGGTGTTACCCCATCCCCTGGGGTCGCAATCCAATCTGTGAATCCATGGCCATTGTGGCTGCCTGCTCCATGAGCTCGTGTATCTGTCAGCGACAGAGTCGCGTCGCATCATCAAATTTGCATTGGCGTCGCGGCGGCTGTGCTGCAGATAATCGCCAACTTTGACGCCGCTGCCTGACTGCCTGCCGCTGCTCAATTGAATCATTTCTGCAAATGGAAACTGCTCATAAAATGAACTTACACAGGACATAGCAAGAGGGGGTGTAAGGGCACGAAGGCCAGCAATTAATTGCAATTTTTTCAATGGGAAAAACGGAGCAGAAATCAAATTATTTTTCACTTGCGAAAGGGAAAACTGTAATCGAAACGAAGAAAAAGGGCAGCTGGAAACACAGCGCCCAGACTCAACTCAACTCAGACTTTGAGGCATTATTCAGAGGGAAAAATGAATAAAAGGAAAACCCATCCATCCGCTGCCGAAAGTCGAAGGAGACGAACGAACAGCATCGAATGCACAGCCATAATTAAGAGTGTCCTTGCTGTCAGCAACGGGCATTGTTCTGCAGAGGATTCCAATCTTCTTCGCTGTGCCGTTTGAGTAATGCAAATCGACAGCTGTCCCCCGCTCCAGCCCTCTCCTCCTGCTGCCTGTGCCGCCTGCCTTGCTGGCAATCGCCAGGATAAATGAATTTTTCATTAAAACAGTTGCAAATTATTTAGCTTCATGTTGGGCATTAATTTGCATAATTTAAACTTAAACTTGTCCACAGCAACATTTTTCAATTTTCCCTACAGCTTGTTGCGTGCTGCCCCTGTGCTCCCCAGTACTCCTCGCCCTCGGGTCTCTGTGGCTTTTCATGAATGAATTTTTGGCGCGCTTTTTGCAGCGCAGACGCAGTGGCTGGGCCCAGAGAGAGAGAGAGCGCCGACTGAAGCCGGTTGAACATTCAACATTCAACATTGAAAGGCAGGGCAGCAGCAGCATCCTTTCTGCAGCATCCTTCAATCTCGGACTTTTATCAGTCAAAAGCGAAGCTCCTGCCACGGCGTACCAACAGTTGCGGTTCGAAGCTCGTCGCGTGCGTGTCGGAGCTACAAAAAATCTCGCATAAATCGGGCCAGAAAGCCAGCGGCATCCTTCGAGCCATCGTCTTCGTCTGCGTTTTCGTCTCTGGTTCGAAGTAAATAAAACAAATAGAATTATTCTCCTGCCTCAAATATGTACGGCGACGTCTTTCCAACTGCCAATAAATTGTCATTTAAGAGTGTCTCCATGTGAGTGTGTGTGTGTGTGTGTGTGTGTGTTCGTGTGTGTGTGCCATGTGGCGTATACGCAATATTTATGAATGCAATTTCCGACTAAGGAGCGCCAGGGCTGAGCCGAGAAAACTGAGATTACAAGCACTGAGATTATTTTTTGCATGTTGCAGCTGCGAGCAGCTAAGTGGGTTGCTGCTGCTTCGTCCATTGTGTGTGGCAATCTCTGTGGAAATTGTTGCCTGATAAATCCACAGTTCATTTGGCAGCTGCCACTTGGCTGGATGGCTTTGTTCTACCGCTGATCATTGATTGGAGAGTGAGCAAAATCCCGTCCAAAATTAATTCAAATGGGAATTAGGATAGTTTGCAGCTTGGATCGGCTTGCAGTTGCTTTTTCTTTTTTCACTTTCCCTCCCGCTTCTCGCTGTTTGCCGTCACAGCGTACAAAATGGATTCAGAATTACAAATGCAGCCAGCATTTTGCATAATTTATGTCAAGCATGAAAACAACAACTAAAGCGGGGGCCGATGGCCACACAGGGAGCAAAAGGACCGACTGCTGAATGGATGGCTGAAAAGAGCACTATGGGGGTGTGTGGGAGGACTGCACACATGGCCATAAATAAGTGCAGGTTTAAATACCACGGCAACAATTGTGAAATATGACAGAATAATAGAAAGGACCAAAAGCAGAACAGAGCCAGAGCAGCGGCTGTAGCTAAATATTCATAAATGCACTGCAGCAAAAATTCGAGTACTTTATTTCGGGAGGAAATAAGTTCTAGTCTGGGTAGTTGGCCACTGCCAAGAGATGTGTCATAAATCTACATGATTCCATTTAATTGAAATGAAAGTAGAAATGGAAAGACTGGAATTCGTTCTCTGTTTAATAGCTAACAGCTGCATAAAAATGTTGATGTTCAACTAAAGTTTTACTGCACGTTTTTTTTGATGTTTTAAGAGAGAGAAAAGCAGTAAAAAATGCATCTGAAAATTGTCTACGTCTTAAATATAAAATTTTACTGCATTTCGAGTAGAGTTATTTGATAAAGTGCAATAGTTTATTATCCAAAAAGAGGGCAAAACTTCATGTTGGAGTGGAATGGTCTTTAAACTTCCAATTGTTACCTTAATGAAAATCTCACAATTTCATGGATGGTGGATGGATGGAAGGATGGATGGAGGGATGGTAACTGATGTTAACAAGCATTTCTCTCCCACTTTCAAATGTAAATTGAGAAGTTTTAAAGTGAAAACATATTTAGTTTCAAATGTTTTGACATGCGTATTAAAACTCGCTTTGAAAGAAAGAAAGAGTGACAAAAACGTCTCCATTTGAATTACATTTCAATCAATCCTGAAAAAGTTTCTTGGAAAATTTCAAATAAAATGAAAACCATTGAGTTTGAGGATAGTTTTGTTTAGTGAAGAGTTCTAAAGTTGAGAATATTTACCCATGATAGTTTTGGCAACAAATGCTGCCCATTTAAGGATTAAATTCAAAATTAAATCACTGTCCCGAAATCTGTCATTTTGAATCAAAATGTAATGAAAATTTAACCATTTCTCAAAGCTGAGCATTATTTTTGGGTAATTTCTTAAGCGTGCACTCCATTAGCAGATTAAATTGTTGACCTGGGGAGCACTTTCCCGCAGTGCATAAGCACAGCCATAGAGATTCGTCGAATGTGTTGCAGGTACGAGTACATACAACATATGAAATGTTAGTTACACGACTCGCTTGGCGGCTGGCAGTCGTTACATGGAGCAGAGCGGGCTTCGGGGGTGGAGAGAGTGGGTTAAGCACAGGGCAGAGGGCATATGTCAACCGTGGCTGGGCTGCAGGTGCAGCTGTAGGTGCAGGTGCAGGTGCAGCAGGGGTTAAGCAGCCAAGTGGGTGTAGAGTGCGGGCATTGAGTGATGGAGCTGCTGGGCGCAGTGGGCAATAGGCATTGCCTTCACTTGAAGAAGCAGCTGCCCCCCCTGCGGGCACGCCACTGTTGCGACTGTTGCCACTGCCACTCCCCCCTGTTTCTGCCCCGTACAGAAGAACAAAACTCAGTGCCGAACAAAATGGGCCAAAAAGTTATTTTAAGCGTGCGACAAGAATGAAAGCAAGCAAGAAAGAAAAGCGAGGGAGAGAGAGTGAGTGGGAAAAGCGTTGCTAAAGTGGTAATGGAGTGTGGATGGGGGGAATGGGGGGTACGCCGTGCAGTGGTTGGTAATCTCGAAACAATTATGCATACGCGCATGCAGAAAGCAACGAAAATCTGTGGCGCGTGATACTCTCGACATGAAAAGCAAAGCGCCAAAATGCTTGTTGGGCCATTAGCACAAAAAATAATGGCCAAAATAGAGGCCAGCCAGCAACAATAAAGGATAAAGAGTGGTACGGAGAGGGTGCAAGAGAGGGAAACTCTGAGAGCAGTGAAATTGGAGTAGCAGCAACATCGAAGACTTCACAGCTTAATCCTTTGCAACTGGCAAATTGCCTCAAGGAGCTCCTTACTGCTCCTCCTTACTGGCAAATTTTCTCACAATGGCTCCATTTCCTTTTACTGATACTCATACTCCAGCTCCTGCTTCTGCTTCTGCTCTTTCTTCTTCCCCTCTTTGAGGATGCATATTTTTATGTTCCAATACTTTTCAGCGTCAGTGTGTGGCTGTGTGTGTGAGAAAGCACAGATAATGGCAGGCGGGCAGCAAACGAAATGAGACCAAAAGTGAGGCCAATAAAAAGGCGATAAAATTGACGCCAATACAAGAGGAAAAGGAGCAGCAGGAGCACAGCAGCAGGGGGAGGAGAAAGAGGAGCAGCAAACGATAAGCGTATCCTGTCGGCACAACAGTGCATAAAAAGGCGATATATATTCCCGGCTGTCCCCCTCTTTGATAGCCAGTTGCAGCCGGTATAGGGCCTACCAATAGATACCGACATTGCCTTTCCCAATGCCTTGGTGATTAATGGGCCAGCCAGGGCACATGGCCGACGGGATGCGCATAACTCACTGCCCCCAAACGAGATACTGCCGATGGCTGGCCCCCAGTTTGGCCCTGGTGCTGGGCCTCGCCTGGACGGCTGTGGCTGCCGCAGCCATGGAGTCGTCAGCGGAGCTGCAGGCACTCAACGTGGAGCTGGACCAGCATCAGCCACAGACACAGCCACAGCCCAGTGTGGCAGGTGGCAATGCCTTAATTAGTGGCAGCCAACAGCCTCCAATCGGATCTGCACACACGGAGCTGCAGCTGCCATTGTGGGGGCCGCAGCATCGCTCCAATTGGAAGTACAAACGGACGAAAGTCAAGCGACGGCAGCGTCTCAATTCGCAGAGCAATCTGCCGAGCATCACAAACTCCTCCGCGCAGCCCTTCACCCCGCCAGCGACACAGCAGCGCTACCTGAAGGTCAATCAGGTGTTTGAGAGCGAGCGTCGCATGTCCCAGGCGGAAATACAACAGAATCATGGCAAAATCGTGCTGCTCGGACTCTTTGAGTTGTCCACGAAGCGCGGCCCGCGGCCGGATGGCATCTCGGAGCTGGGTGCCGCCACCATGGCCGTGGAGCACATTAACCGCAAGCAGCTGCTGCCCGGCTACACCCTCGAGCTGGTGACCAACGACACGCAGGTGAGTGCAGGGATTTTCTAGGAAGGGAATGAGGATGGGTGTGGGGCCATTCCATTACGAAATTGAATTTTCATTTAGTGGCGCGTGCAACATTAAAACTTAATAAGAAAATCTGCAGCGGCAGAAGGCCAGAGAGAGCAGGAGAGAAGGAAGATGGAAGCTGCTGCTGGCTGGAAATACGTCATCAACGTTTTCATCGTCTGCTTTTTCGTCTTTTGGCTTTCTTTTATTGCCATTTTTTTGCCGTTTCTTCTCTGTCTCTGGTTTTGATGGGGCACGCAAATGTACAACACGCATACAGGGAGAGACTCGTTCTCCGTATCTCGCATCTCGTATGTCTGTGTGTGTCTCTATCAAAGTTGACATTTTAAAAATGTTTATTGCGCCATCTTGACGCGTTTTTATGATGCCGAAACGAGTCACTGAACGGGGAACACTCCAACTCCAATTCCTCTGCAGTGCCCACAATAATGTTCCGTTCTCGCGCTCTCTTTTGCCCACTCTCTCTCTTTATCACACTCTCTTTTCCACTCCCTCTCTCTCTTTAACTCTTCTCTCTGCAGTGCGATCCCGGCGTGGGTGTGGATCGCTTTTTTCACGCCATCTACACACAGCCCTCGACGCGCATGGTCATGCTGCTGGGTTCCGCCTGCTCAGAGGTCACCGAGAGCCTGGCCAAGGTGGTGCCGTATTGGAATATTGTGCAGGTGAGTCGACAGAGAGCGAGTAGATTGTGGCTGATTAAAATGCAAATAGCCAGAGCCAAGAATTCATTCAATCAGCAACCTAATCAACTCACGTGCCACGCGTTTCGATTAGCATAAATGCCAGAGAGAGCGCAGGCCATGGCTGAGCTCACAGGATCTACGCACCTCATAAACCACAAGGCCTAAACAAGGCATAAACATTTGCACGCATCACAAAATTATGAGCTACACAAAATTCACTTATGCATGCTACACCCCCGCTGTTCCATTCCGTTCCACAGTTCCACTCTCCCACTCCGCTCTTGCATTACGCTCTTCTAATCCGCTCTCCCAGTCCACTCTGCTATCTCGCTCTTCAATCCCACTCTCACATTCCGCTCTGCCTTCCCGCTCTTCAATCCCACTCGCCCATTCCCATCCCTGTCATTCCGCTCTCCCTATTCCGACATTTGCATTTAACCTTTGAAGTTTCATTTGCCGCTCACGAGAATTATGTTAAATGAGCGGGCGAAAACTTTGTAGACTCGCATGTGGCATTCCTTGAGGCATGTCTTGCATTTTAAGCGGCCACAGACACGCCCACCCACAGACTAACTGCTTACTCCCTTTTTCACCCCAAAATGAAAGGTCTCGTTTGGCTCCACCTCGCCGGCGCTGAGCGACAGGCGCGAGTTTCCCTACTTCTATCGCACTGTGGCCCCGGACTCCTCGCACAATCCCGCGCGCATTGCCTTCATCCGGCGGTTCGGCTGGGGCACGGTCACGACCTTCTCGCAGAACGAGGAGGTGCACTCGCTGGCGGTGAACAATCTGGTGACGGAGCTGGAGGCGGCCAACATATCCTGTGCGGCCACCATAACATTTGCGGCCACGGATTTCAAGGAGCAGCTACTGTTGCTGAGGGTGAGCAGAGACGGGGAAGTAGCAGCTAGGAGTTTCCTCTTTAATGACAATTGATTCTTGCCCCTCAGGAGACAGACACGCGCATCATTATCGGCAGCTTCTCGCAGGAGCTGGCGCCACAGATCCTCTGCGAGGCCTACCGGCTACGCATGTTTGGGGCGGACTATGCCTGGATCCTGCACGAGAGCATGGGCGCTCCTTGGTGGCCAGACCAGCGCACAGACTGCACCAATCACGAGCTACAGCTGGCCGTGGAGAATCTCATTGTGGTGTCCACACACAACAGCATCGTGGGGAATAACGTTAGCTACAGTGGATTGGTAAGCAGGAAGTCCTTTCCTTTCCTTTCCTCCTTCTGCCTGCCCTGCGAATGATTTATTTGATTAGACAAACACGCAGCCATTGCCCATTGGGCATGTCCTTGCTTGCGATTGTGATTGCCACTGCGTTGCGCGCGTTTTTATGAGCCATTTTAGTGCCTCGTTCGAGGACGCCGCGAGGACTAGGCAATCTCATTACAAGCCATATTCCTGCAGCATTTCTGTGGCGTGTTTAATCGCCAGTCATTTCCAACCATTTCCATTTTGATTTTCATTTCCATTTCCATTCGATTCCACTTGACAGAACAATCACATGTTCAACTCGCAGCTGCGCAAACAATTTGAACAGTTCCATGGCCAGAATGGTGCATCCTCCTCCACAGTCGGTGGCAACCGCAAGCGTGCCGCACCACAAGCGGATTTGGATGCAGCATCGAGCAGGCGGCGCAGGCGTGCCACGGGCAGTCACGGCCTCTTCCCCGAGGCCATCTCCCAATACGCGCCACAGACCTACGATGCCGTTTGGGCCATAGCCCTGGCCTTACGCGCCTCCGAGGAGCATTGGCGGCGCAATGAGGCACAGTCCAAGCTGGATGGATTCGACTACACACGCAGCGACATGGCCTGGGAGTTTCTACAGCAAATGGGCAAACTCCACTTCCTGGGCGTATCGGTGAGTGAGCAGAGAGAGAGCTAGAGACTTGACTCCTCTTTGATTGGTTGTTTCTTCCCCCTTAGGGTCCCGTTTCCTTTAGCGGTCCAGATCGTGTGGGCACCACTGCCTTCTATCAGATACAACGCGGCATGCTGGAGCCCATTGCCCTGTACTATCCCGCCACAGATGCGCTGGACTTTCGCTGCCCCCGCTGCCGTCCGGTCAAGTGGCACAGCGGCCAGGTGCCCATTGCCAAGCGTGTGTTCAAGCTGCGTGTGGCAACGATAGCGCCGCTTGCCTTCTACACCATCGCCACACTGTCCAGCGTGGGCATTGCCCTGGCCATTGCCTTTCTTGCCTTCAATTTGCACTTTCGGAAGCTTAAGTAAGTCCTGCCACGGGGGCTGCGACTGCTGCTGCCTTTCTGTTGCTTACTCTGCACTTTTCATTGGTGTATCCAATCCTTCAATCCTGTATCCTTCTTCTCCTCCACAGGGCAATTAAACTTTCCAGCCCGAAGCTGAGCAACATCACCGCAGTGGGCTGCATCTTCGTGTATGCCACCGTCATCCTGCTGGGCCTGGACCACTCCACGCTGCCCTCGGCGGCAGACTCCTTTGCCACAGTCTGCACGGTGAGTCCTTCCTTACTACACAGCTTCTCCTTCTGTTGCCTTTCTTTTGTTTGACTTTTCGAGCATTCTCGTGGGTTGGGTCTCTTCGTCCCCCCCCACCCACCTTCGCCTCTCATCAAATATGACTTTCAGTTTTCTGGGCCTGCCAACAACTTTCGTGAGTCGCGTTCGCCCTCTCCCTCTCTCATGTGTTTGTTCTTTATTTATGTGTGGATTGAGCGGATGAGTAGCTGGAGAAAGAGCCTGCTCCCCGGCTATAAATAGCTGACGGGCTCCTCCAACTCACTCGAGGAGCAGCAGCAGCTCTTAAAGCTCTAGCCAACTGGCAGCCATACAGATTTTTAGATTTTCAAATGCTGCCATCTCCTGTCCCCTGTCCCCTGTCCATTTGAATGTCCTCTTTTGCTTTAGCTTCAACTTCAGTTTCTGTTTTTTAGCTTCAGTTTTTAGCTTCAGCTTCAGCTTCAGTTGCTTTAAACGCCACTCCAGGGAAATTTGCAGTTCCTCTGGCCCTCTGGCCTTGTTGTGCTCTTGCAGAGGGTGTTAATATTTTGACTTAAATTTTGAAACGTGCTGCATGCTCGTACACATGTAACAGCAATGATTAGACCACATTCTGTCTTCCTTATTAAACTAAAATAATTTCATAAAGATTACCAAATCTCGGCAAGTATTTTTACAGCCAGAAAATGTTTTTCTACCGTAGAAAGTATACAAATAATTTCCAAATTGGTTGAGACTCATGTGAATCTGATTCTACCACATTCTCTCTTAAAAATTCAATGAAAATATTCTCATAATAATTACCAAATCTCCGCAAATATTTTACCAGAATTGCATGATCCGCTGGCTTACATCGCTTAAAATATTTATTGTTTGTCATTTTCCTGCTAGCCAATTGGCTTTAAGGGCATCTAAGCCTTCGGTTTCCCTATCTATTTCTCCCTCTGGCTTTGTTTTTTGCTGTTTCCAGCTTCTGTTTCTGTTCTGTTATTGTTAAGTCCCGCAGCAGGACAGCCTCCACACGCCTCACCCCACGGATAACAAGTGCAAAACACATGACAGGGACAGGGACAGAGAAATGTACAACTTTTGTGATATTCCTCGTGATATTTGCATAAATTTGAAACGCAGTGCCACATGCCACCAGCCCTGCCACATGACTCTACTCCCCATTGATGAGTTGTTTTCCCCTTTCCCGGTCCCTTTTCCTCTTGTTTTCGGTTTGGGGTCTCTGTTTTTCTTTTGCTACATGACACGAAAGCACACACCAACACACACACACACACACACACACATCCTTAAGGACTTCCTATACGTATATCCTTGACAGGCACGCGTCTATCTGCTGTCGGCTGGCTTCTCGCTGGCCTTTGGCTCGATGTTCGCCAAGACCTACCGTGTGCACCGCATCTTCACACGCACCGGCAGCGTGTTCAAGGACAAAATGCTGCAGGACATCCAGCTGATACTGCTCGTGTGTGGCCTGTTGCTGGTGGATGCCCTGCTGGTCACCCTCTGGGTGGTGACGGATCCCATGGAGCGACATTTGCATAATCTGACACTCGAAATCAGCGCGATTGATCGGAGTGTTGTGTACCAGCCACAGGTAAGGTGTTCCGCCTGCCAGCCACACATCCTTTGTGTATTGGCATCCAATGTTTGTAAATTGACTCCCCCCTCTTGACTCTCTGCCACTTGCTGGCCTCGGTGCGCCCCCTCCTTCAGGTGGAAGTATGCCGCTCGCAGCACACCCAAACCTGGCTGAGTGTCCTGTACGCCTACAAGGGTCTGCTCCTGGTCGTTGGCGTCTACATGGCCTGGGAGACGCGTCACGTGAAGATACCCGCCCTCAATGACTCCCAGTACATTGGTGTCTCTGTCTACAGTGTGGTCATCACGAGTGCCATTGTCGTGGTGCTGGCAAATCTCATCTCGGAGCGTGTGACGCTCGCCTTCATCACCATCACGGCGCTCATTCTGACATCCACCACGGCGACACTCTGTCTGCTGTTTATACCCAAGCTCCATGACATTTGGGCGCGAAGTGAGTGGACGAACAGCAGCATCCCCACTAACCCATAGCCTAATCTTGTCTCCCCCCCAGATGACATCATTGATCCGGTTATCCACAGCATGGGCTTGAAAATGGAATGCAATACGCGTCGCTTTGTGGTCGATGATCGCCGGGAGCTGCAGTATCGCGTGGAGGTCCAGAATCGTGTCTACAAGAAGGAGATCCAGGCGCTGGACGCGGAGATACGCAAGTTGGAGCGACTGCTAGAGTCCGGTCTGGGCACCGCCTCGACGACCACATCCTCGTCCACCTCGCTGCTGCAGGGCGGACACGGACATCTGAAGCCCGAGCTGACCGTCACGAGCGGACTGTCACAGACGCCGGCCTCAAGCAAGCCGCGCACCCCGAGCATCTCCGGGATATTGCCCAACCTGCTGCTCTCCGTGCTCCCGCCGGTGATACCGCGCGCCAGCTGGCCCTCGGCGGAGTACATGCAGATCCCGATGCGTCGATCGGTGACATTTGCCTCGCAGCCACAGCTCGAGGAGGTTGCCTGCCTGCCCGCCCAAGATCTAATCAATCTGCGACTGGCCCACCAGCAGGCCACCGCCGAGGCAAAGACGGGACTGATTGATCGCCTCAGGGGCATCTTCTCGCGCACCGCTTCGAGCAACAAAGGCTCCACGGCCAGTCTGGCCGATGGCCAGAAGGGCTTGAAGGCGGCCTTCAAGTCGCACATGGGTCTGTTCACCCGCCTGATTCCCTCCTCGCAGACAGCCTCCTGCAATGCCATCTACAACTCGCCCAGCCAGCAGCCGGGCATCGAGGCCAACGTCGAGTCCAACTCGAATGGGCGCACGACGCATCTGAAGGCCATCCATCGCGGTTCACTCACCAAAAGCGGCACCCATCTGGATCATCTGGCCAAGGATCCCAGCTTCCTGCTGCCCTCCATCTCCACCATCTCGGGGGAGCAAGTCGATGGCAAGTATGTGAAGCTGCTGGAGACCAAAGTGAACTTTCAGCTGCCCAGCAGCCGCCGACCGTCGGTGGTGCAACCGTCGCCCAGTCTGCGGGAGCGTGTCAGGGGCTCACCGCGCTTTCCCCATCGCATTCTGCCGCCCGCTGCCTGCAGTTTGAGCGCCCTCGCCGAATCGGAGGATGCCAAAGTGCAGGACATAATGGGCAGCTGCAAGTCCATTCCGCGCATCTCCCTACAGCAAGCGACGAGCGGCGGCACCTGGAAGTCCATGGAGACGGCCGCCAAGTCGCGTCTCTCGCTGGGCGACTCCCAAGAGGAGGAGGCATCCGCGGTACAGTTGGAGCAGGTGCAGGTTGAGGCGGTGCCATTGAATGGCTTAGGTTAGAACCACACCACCAACGTCCTCACCCCCTGCCCAAGTCCTCGTCAATTAGAAGCAAACACCAAGCAATTATTTTCGAACAGACACGCGCCACAAACCCCCCCGAAAAGAACCCTTCCCCCTCGATAGAGCGCGTGTGCAACTGACCAATCATCAGCTTAAAGCAATCAAACGCATTAGGGATAACGCCTAGATAAGTCATACCCTCTCCAGGGTAGCTCCAACCAGTCAGCCAGTCATCTTTCGCACCCTATCCTGCAACCCCACTCGACAATGTGATTAAACCCCTGAGTCCCCCCTGTCCCTACAATTCCTTCTAGACTTTTGCCCTTTCCCTCTCTCTCTCTCTCTTTCTCTCTCTCTCTCTCTCTCTCTCTCTCTCTCTTGTAGGTTAAGTAGTTGAGCTTTTCGTTAGCTAGTGATTGTACTCCCTCTTAAAGAACCTTTCCCCAACCAACTCTAGTTGTAAGCTGACAAGATGCAAAAAATCTTAAGAAATTCTTTTTATTTTGTTGTGTGTCTTGTTTTTTGTTGTTGTGCACGGTGGTGCATCCAGTGTATCCAGAGAGCAATACTATCTATTATCGTACTTACAAATACAATCTAGAGTTAGAGCATCGGAGAATCATGAGTGAATAATGGCAAACAACAGCGCATGAGAATCAGAATCAGACTCGAAATCGGAAATCAGAATCAGCGTTAGAGTAGGGTTAAAAGCAAAGCCAATATAATTAATTATCGCCAAAGTCGTAGATAAATCCATGAATCATGTGTGTAGGGCATAAGCATGGGGAGAGTAGTTTGCCAGAAGAGTCCTGCCCTAGACCCAAAACACCCACCAACGTACAGTGGGAGATTATGCATTTTTTTAGAGGAGCAAAAATTAATTGCCAATTAAGAAAAAGCGATTAAAATCATAATTTCGTAGGCATATTATAGGAAAATTTTACATTTCATTTAATTTCCCTAATAAAAATTGTTTTTTTTATATGTTCTTGTGCTCTTAATTACCGTTTTTAATGTTCAAATTTTAATTGCATTTTTCATTTTTAATTTTTTTTTTTTTTTTAATTGTAAATACTTAAGCAAGAACCTCTCGGAATCTCCAGTAAAAATATGGTTTTCCCAAAACTAGGAAACAGCAAAGTTTCGATCATTTATATTTAATTTGAATGCTCAAAAATTATAATTTCCTTCCACAAAATCACCCACTGTACATCTCTCCCTGTCTGAGCCAGCCAGGCGCTCTGCAGTCTGAAAGGGGAGAGTCACTCCCTCCGTTCATTGCGACTAAGCCACTAAGTTTTTAGCATTGTAATCCAATTCCGGCCTCCAAGTCCCCCGCTCTCCACATTCCACATCTCTGCATACCATTCCGCCGGATAACTTTAATAAACAATGGAGCCTAAGCAGAATTGCCCGGCCAGAGAATAATGATTAATTAATTAAAGTTGTTTTATTGAGTGCCGCCCACTGGGCCATCGTGGGGGGAATGAAGCATATCCACAAACACAAACACAGTCACAGATACAGTCACAGATACAGATACAGATACAAATGCGTATTCAGACACAAACACACACAGAGGCCAAAAGAAATGACTTTGTACAGAGTCCGTGAAATGAGTTCTGCCCAGCGTAACGAAAGACACTGCGGCAACTGCGGAATCGAAATCCTGCACAAAAAGGAGCCGACCCCACAACTAATAGAGTTCGGTGATTAAGTTGACGTTGCAATTTGTTGCTATAAATAAATAAATAAATCGGACGACCGAAAACGTTTACGGCGGGTAGTCCAGGCCTGACCTTCCGCCCACTCCCTTTACTCACGTGTGCAATCCTGGCTCCATCCTGCGTGGCGATGGCACTGGCAGCTGCGTGTGAATTTATCTTTATGCTCGTAAAACAAAAAGCACATGAAACGGAATCGGCCAAATAAACAGCGACGACAAGAAGGAATTGCGAAATGGCAAGGGGAATGGGATTGGCGTGGGCCTTGGCTATGGATGGAAGATGAAGATGAGCACAGAGAGCACACACAGAGTGGAGCAGGGGGGCAACCAACGATGATGGTGACATTCACACAGCCATGTGGGCTGTGGAGGTGGGGACACTGAATGCGACAACATTTCTCATGGCTTCATTCAGTGAGACTCTGGCTCTGGCCCTGACTCCCCCCCTCCACCATCACGACTGACGCATCAAGATTTATCCCGGTCGCACTTTGTTGCCAGTTGCCAGCAGTTGTTGCCTCAGCCAGATTGCCACGAGTGTCGCAGGGTCGCAGGGTCGCAGGTTGCTGCTTCTTCCGCTCAATAAAATGGAGCAGTCCTGTCTTTACATTTGCTTTATTACAGGTGGAGTACCTTGCCACAGGGGCTGTCACGCATCGGGGGCAAGAAATGTTTATTTATTGCACATATTTGCCAGAGCCCGCAGTCCGTGGACCACTCACTGCCGCATGCCAACAGCTGACGACAACATTTTGTGGCGTAGCAAAACTTGCGCAAATATTAATTTTAATCAAGCTAATTAATATGGTCCAGCCTGCCAAAGAGGAAGACCCTGGCAAAAACAAAAAGAAACAAGAGGAAACCCAAAAAAAAAAAGAGAAGAGGAGCTCGAGCCCACGAAATGAATAAAAATGGGAGGACAAACGTGTTCGTTTCGAGGCATTGACAAATGGGCGGACGGGTCAACAGGTTGGGTCTCGCTGCCATTGTGTGTCGACAGTTTGGGGTTTCGTTTCCACAGAGAGAGAGTGCGAGTATGCAGAGGAGAAGGCTTCATTAAAGCCCCCGAGCCGGAGGGCTCTCCAGGCAAAAGCTGCCTTAATTAGCGCCTGCTCCAAAGGCAATTTACGCGTATGCCAAAGTGCATTAAGTGAGCATCTCCTGATGTACTCTCTGCGCGCTCTGTCCCTGCTCTCTCCGGAGCCTCGTGCCAATTCCCTCTAATTATTCAGGATTATCATGAGCATCCTCTTACACAAAGGATGAGTGTGTGTACTTGTGTGTGTGTTTGTGGCGGTGAACAATGCTCCAGGGCAATCGCAATCCCACAAGGAGGCGGCACTCTCTCATTCTGCACAAAGACCTGCACTTTACTTACCTTTCATGGCATAAAGCGCTTCAGTTTATTTCCATCCAGTATCTCTCCCCTCTCAGGAGGTGGCACATAAAACGGCACTAAGTTATTTTCAATCAATAAAAACAACATAAACAAAAAGCAAGCTGTAAAAAATACACTCAACTTGCCGTTCCATGTGCACGTGTGTGTGTGTGTTGGAAGGGGGCACCACGCTCTTTGCTGCTGTCCACCCCCCCACACATTTGGTTCTCCTTGGAGAACCGAACTGAAGGGAAACCACTGTGCTCCCAATTTGCCAATAAATTTGCCTGCCATGCAATGCCTGTAATTCAAAAGAAGCGAGTGAACCGAAAACAGCAACACATAACAAGAAGAATGATGCTCCGATTTGGTCAAAGAACCGAATCAGGAGATACACTTTGAAAATTAGAGAACAAATAGAGAGATCGCGAATAGGAATCAAAAAGGGCCAGATAAAGAGACGCAGATTTGCAGGTAAACATGTGGAATTGGACAGAGAGCAACAGAGTCTGTGGAGCTAACAGAGTAATTAACAGCGAAAGAGACCAGCAGCAGCTTCGATACATGTGGGATTTAGTGGGAAGAAACAGATAGAAGCAGATTCTGTAAAGCTAACAGAGCCAATAACAGCAGAGTCTGCGGAGCTAACAGAGCCAATAACGAAACAAATAACAGAGCAACTAACAGCAAGAGAGACCAAAAGCGGCCGACACTTTAAGAGAGGAGAGCATCAAGCTTCGTTGATCAACGGCATTTAATACGGTGCCAAAACACGATAATTACGAGCGCTCCCTATAAATGTGTATATCCAATTTGAAGCACAACGACAATTGAAATCCAATGAATATTTCAATTTATTATTTTATTAATATTTTAAGATTTGCCAAATTGATTTCATTAAAATCCCATAAAACTCCTCCTGGAAGAGTACAAAAAAGTGAGCAACAGAGCAAAACCAAAGAGCACAACAGTAGGGTGTTGGGAACGAAACACGACCAAGAGGAAAGCTGAAATGGGAAATTGTTGGCCAAAAAGTTTCTTCCTTTCCTGTGTGTCTGTAGCATTTTTTCTTTCAACTTTTCGTGGTGTGTCTCTTATTTTGGCAGTCGGTGTACCAGTACGTGGCTGCTGTCAGCACTGAAAATGACAAAATATGTTCCGTGCATAAATTCATTCGTGTCGGCCCCCAACTTCAACCGCCTTTCAATGCTGTCTAATCAGGCGGAAAAACATGCACGTTAAACATTTTCCACACTGATGGAAATTCGCACTTTTAATTGAGATTGGAAAAGGTGCGAAGCGGCGGCTCTAATTGGTTATCTCTTTGGTGGGAGCTGGGACAGGTGGGAGGTGGAACAGGAAACACGCCTGAGAAAAGCGAATGGCTAGGGTTTGGGGGAAATGGGAAACGAGTGGCGGAAAACGGATTTCTAGACGAGTGAGCGACTGATTGAAAAATTTCACAAGGACGCGACGAGAGGATGGAGCATGGAGGAGCCTCAATTCATGCAAATTTTCTCAGAGATAAAATCAGAGCTGTGGGTAGAGAGACCAAAGCAAAGCAGGTTGAGCTGTTGCCATTCAAGTCATGATTGCAATTTATTATAACTGAGCTGTAAACAAATACACGCACGAGAGGAGAGTAGCTGCAGCTTCATCCAGGCAGAGTGTTCAAGAAGGAAAGCGGTTATTGTCGCGACAACTGAGGAAACAGGTGGCAGGAGGCGAAGCTCGTGGCTCCATGCGAGCGAGGGAGCTGCTGTAGCCTGCACTCACATGTTCAGTTACCATGGGAAATTACACGAATGGAATGGCAGCAAACACACATCGAAAGAGGGAGAGAGCGATGTAGGGTGAAGGAGAGTAGAAATAACATAATGTTGTTGACACACTGCAAGGGCACGGGCACAGACATGCACAGGGGGGAGAAGAACGAGCGGCAGTCAACTAGAAGCGGAAGCGGAAGTAGCAACATGGCGACTGTTGAGCAGAAGAGAGAAAAGTCGAGGCGAGGCAAGACTGCCAACTGATTGCGATAGGTGGAGAAATGGAGACAGCGACAGCAGACGCAGACGCAGACTTGGCAGCCAAATGATTAATTTCAACAAGCTGCCACAAACTGTTGATGGAACAGGCAGCAGCTCAGCAGCAAGACTCCACTGTAGTCAAGATTCTCTGCACTCGGTAGTACGTGTCCTGTGCTCAGAGAGTTTATTGACTGAATGTGTGTCTGTGCGGCAAATGCAAACTTCGAACACGACAGAGAGAGCGAGAGACACGACGGCGTTGATTTTGCGCTTGAGAATTTAATGAACCACAAAATAACACAAAATTCGTTTAAACCCATTGCTGGTCCTACCCAAATGTGCCATTTGCCACTCTGATCAGATTTCGAAAAATTCTCATTTTCGTTTTGCCTAATCCCTGGAATGGCAAAGGCTTGTCGTGCCCAACAAAAAAAATACTCAGCGTTGCCCAGAGAGATGCCCAGAGATATATGCAGAGCCATCCAAAGATAGAAATTCATGTCCAGCTCTGTCGTAAGTTGTTTGGTTGTAGCTGTGTGAAGGAACCAACGAAAATAAGTGCTAACTGGAACAGAGATCAAATAACCCAATAGCAGCCCCCAACCCACACACACACACACACACACACACACACACACACACACAGACAGAGAGAGAGTGTAGAGTTCAAATGCCAAAACATTTTCTGGTGAACATTTCGTGAATGGACATGGCAGTGGACAGGCAGGTCCTACCGCTCTCTCTGCTTCTGTATTTGATTTGCGGTTGTGCATCCATTTCACTGCAAATGAAGCAAACGAGCCGTGCGGTCATTAGATGTCCAACCCCCCCACCAGCGCACTGGACTGCTTGGACTGCTTGGACTGCTTTGCCTGCTTGGACTGCTTGCTGCTCCCGCTCGTAAATATTGTCCGCACATTAAAGCGTTGAGTACTAAATTCTGCTCAATTTCCTGCCCACCGTAACATCATTAATGTGCCACTGCTGGCGGAAATTTTAATTAGAGCGGACACGTGGGGGCGGCACCAAAGGTAAGAGCTCAAATGCATGCGACAAAGTTTACGCCCAAGGTGCACCGCAGCGCGCTTCATTTAACTTTTTAGGGCAAAACACAACTTGACACGCGTGCACCCAAGTTGCCAGTCAGGCAGGCTTGCCGCTTGCCGCTTGCCTCTTGTGGCGTATGCGTAATCTGTATTGTTTGCCCCTAAGCATCCGGCATCAGGCAGCGTGCAGCTGCAACGCGATGACTTGATAAATATTTCCATTGGCGGCAACATCATCAACAACTTGCAAGAACAACAGGAAGAGAAACAGCCTCCTGCTGCTGCTGCAGGAGGAAGTGGCAGCGGCGGCGGCATGCCAGGAGAATTTAATAAGGAAATTCTCCTGCTCCTACTCTTTGTTCTTGGCAAAAATAAGTTTTAATTAGACGTCACTGCAGCGCCAAAAGTTTTCTCACTGCGGCTCAAGCGGCGTATGCGTGATGTCAGCGGGTGGGGGATAAGACTCCCCGCGCCCTTTCGGCTCATCTCTGACTCGCGACTCGCGACTCGCGACTCGCGAGAGAGAGCGAACTTTAATCAAAACTTGTGTTTCCTTTGCAATTATGCGACAAGAAGTCACACAGAACAAACGACAGACAGACACTGCTGCGTGCCGTTTGCCGCTGCCTCTTGCCGTGCCACATGCCTCCGCCTATCACCTGTAATTAAGCGGAGCGAACAGTTTTAAGCTGGCAGATGCAATGCATCATTAATGCACACTCGCTCGTACAGCCTGCCACATGCCACACACACGCAGACCTTCCCGCTTCCCATCTCAGAATTGTCGGGCAAAATGTGCGTGTCCTCAACGCCACGAATGGCCTATGAAGGGGTTGCCGGCAAACTGGCAGGGCAATGGCAGGGAAATTGTCAGGAAAATGGAAAAAAAATATGCCAGCTAATAGCTCCTTTTATGCGCCACCACTTCATGGCTGCTGTGCTCCGCTTTTTGGCTACACTCCGCTCTGGTTTTTGGCTCCTTGGCTGTGCCCTCACGTAGGCGGCATAAAATTGTGCGCTGTTGCTGGTGGCTCCCGGAACGTTTGCCGTGATTATTATGCGAAGGGTCGAAGCGGCGGCGGTACTCGTAATTTCATTAAAATTTTATTAGCTCAATATGAGGCTCGGGTTCGCGTAGCAGAACTCCAAAGTGTGTGTGTGCGGGGAAAGGGCAGGGCCGTGCCCAGTCTCAGGTTTTGATTTGAGCAAATGAAATTATCACCTATGCCAGGGTCATGAACATAAAACCAGCAAACCAGGCAGAGAGCCAGTCAGCCAAAGCCTCTTACTTTTAAGTACTTTAACAGTCGAGGAGGAGTTGAGCCAGAGCCAGAGGTGGAGGTTTAGGTGGAGGTGGAGGCCGACCCCGAGTCATTCTCTGCTTCCGACTGAGTACTGGTCCTGCAGCCTGACTAGCCCAGCTGATAAGTCATTCAATTTTCTCATGGCCAATGCCACAATTTTACATTTTTCGTTATTTTGCTATTAATTTTCAAGCTCAAAGGTTGTGCGGGATCGGGAAGGGCGAAACACGTATCACATATCACAAAAGCCGCAAAATCCTTGCCATTGGCTTTGGTTAAGCCGAGACACACACACACACACACAGGTACAAGTATGTTGGGCCGGCCGTGTGTGTGCCCTTTATGTTTTCTTGATTGAGTTTCACCTTTTGCATATGAAATTCAATTTAATCAGGCAGCAACATGGCCTGACTGGCACACACACACACACACACACACCCAGTGACACACAAACACTGGCACACTGATAATGCCAGGCAATAATAATGAAGTCCTTTTGTTGTTCAACATTTTCAACAACAACACAAATTTGCTTTTGCTTTCGCTGTCGCTTTTTCGGGATACGCAAGTGTGTGTGTGTGTGTGTGTGTGTGTGTGTGCGTGTGTGTGTGTGTGTGTGTGTGTGTGTGTGTGTGTGTGTGTGTGGGGCCAACCTCAATAATGTTTTCACTTGGAAATCAATAAATACAAATAACATATATTTGATGAAGGCAAACGAAAGGCAGGAGCAGGAGCAGCAGGCAGGCGCAGCAGTTGCCTCGGGATGCGGGCTAAAAAGCAGCGCCCGGCCCTGCGCCACAGCGCCACATTGGCCGAGTGCCAGGCTCTCTCTTGACAGCCATAAACTGGCAAATTGTATGCAAATAAAACACACAACAAACGCAAACGCAATGCCGCAAGACAAGCCACGAGGCAGCCCCTGCCCCTCGTCGCTGCAAACCCCAAAGTGGAAAACCAACAAACAGCTGAAGCGATAGAACTGCTGATGCTGCTGCAACACTGTGGCAGCCACCATAAAACACAGCCAAGCCAAGTCGCAGAAGAACAATGAGTGTGGGGGAGCGGACAAAGTTTTTATTAACTCTTTGGCTGACAATGACCGCTGCGCTCGGGCTGCTCGTTTGAGATTTTGTTATATTGTCATTGGTCCTTTTGCGGCAATTGGCAGAGACTTAAGGCCAAGAAAAAGGAAAGACACAACGAAAGCAAAGTCCAAGTCCAAGTACAAGTCGAGGACTTTGTGGCACAACAACTTGTTGTCGTTGACTGTTGGTCAAATGCAAATCCATTGACTTCGAGCAACAACTTTTGCAGATGATCAAAGTCAGGGCAGGACAAGCACCAGAAATAGGCAGAGGACAAGGAGCAGTCCCAGTTCAGGGATTTTTTGTCACAGTTTCTTAGCCATGAATTGTGTCTGGGGTTTCGGTTTCTCTTTCTCTCTCCGTCAGCTTGTTGTTTTCCTCATTTTGCGACTGCCCAACTGGTGGACAATAAGGCCGAAAACAATCGTATTGATTTAGGCCCCAGATTGGCTCTGCCTCATCCCTGCTCTGGCTCTGCCTCTCGACATATGTTACACATGCCGTAAGCTCGGTCTTGCCACTGTGCGGAGGGGGTTTCGTATGTATTTAGTTGAAGCCTCCACTCGACTCTCGACTCGTCTGGGCAAGGTCTGTTCTGTTCTGTTCTGTTCTGTCTGCTCGAATTTAATCGCATTTAGCTCATTTAGCGGCAAATTGAATTTGCCATGCCCCGGCACACCTCTCCCGAGCGCTGAATAGGCCCCGCCGAAAATGAGAAATTCAATTAAAATCAAATTTGTACAGGCTATCGGGTCGAGGGAGGTTCGCCTTTAAACAGATTTCAGCTACAATTTCGTCACTTTAATGCCGCAAAAAGCAAACAGAAAGCGACACCAGAAACGAAAACGAAACCCAAAATCGAAGCGCACAAAGGAAGAGGGGGAGGTGGAGCAGATTCTGCCTGGCAAAATAAATAGGCAAAAATAATTGAGCTGCTGCTGCTGCTGCTGGTGCCATCAACGCATCATCCATCCCATGGCTCCAATCGCACCAATTCGAGTCTCAGTCATCGACAGCAAAGGACACGAGATAATCGCCACGAAAACTGCCACAACATTTCGGGGCTTCTGCTATTTTTTTCCCCACCAATTTCGGGGCTCCTTCTATTTGCTCTCACACAATTTTCGGCACTCCTGCTATATTTTGCTCGCTCTTAGAAACATTTTTGCCGCTCCACCAAGTTTGGTTTGTCCCTGATTAGCTTTGCTGCAGAGTCCTAGAGTCCGAGAGTGTCCTGGCGGGCATTGGCAGCGTCATTCCGGTTGGTAAAGTCGTTGGCCAAAGCCTTTGACCAGACTTCCCTCAGTCTTTGCTTTTTGTGGTGATAATTAGGCCTGAGGCAAAGGCGAAACCTCAATGTTCTAGCACAGACTCAAAGATGATTTATGATGCATGCCCCGTGCTCCATGCTGGAGTTCATGGCGCGTTAATTTATTACATGCTGCCCCCAAAGGGGATTGCTGGATTGGATTTGCTGTCTTGTACCGAGCTGGCAGTTGCCCGAGCTACCACATCTAATGCCTGCAAATCGTTTAATTATGTGAGTTTTAGCCAGCAATCCCAGCATTCCGTTGAATATTTTGCGACAAACGGCAACTGCTAAATGGAAAGCGAGAGAGTGGCATTGGATGGGGTGCTGTTGCCCCATGCGGTTGCAGCACAAAGTCGTCTTCATTCACTCTGCTGATGCTGCTGCTGCTGCTGATGTTCGGCGAAGCGGCCACTTCGAGTGCACTGAAGTGTGTTTGGCAGTAGCAAGGGGCAGGGGCAAGGGCAGGCAGTTCCCATTGCAGCTGCTGGCCAGCGAAATGATCAATTGATTTGCATTCCCCGCATCGCCAGGCAGCAGACGCTTAAAGCCAGCGCTGGCAGCAGGAGCAGGACTGGACTCTGGGCTTAACCCTTAACCCTATGTGGGCCCAAGGGCAGTGGGAAACCAAAACTAAGAGCGGCAAATGTAGGCAGTGATTTTGTGTAGCATAGAATTTAGAGATCGTTAGAGAATGAGGCAGAGAGTTTCAACAAAGGGGAAGTAATTCAAATAAAGTCTACCTGCATGTGGAGCTGCTTTATGGACATCCCAAGTGCTGCCCTTGACCCAAGTCCAGTCGAGGAACTTCCCCCAATTGCAGCTGCAATCTTACCGATACCGAGCAGAGTGGCCTGCCTCAACCTTGGAGCTACTTTTGTGCTGTAATAATTTCTTTTTGATTGTCCATAAACATCTTTGAGTGAAGTACTCTGCTTTGGGGTTTTTCGATCAGCGACCTACGTGGGTTAAGCCGAGTGGCAAGTGTCTGACTGCCACCCACACACAGACTCCTCCACGTACTGCTGCCATGTGGCAAGCAAAACAGCTCGCTGGGGAACTGTAAATCACGTCGAGCGCAGAGCGCAAATTGGTTAGTGAAACACATAAACCAAGCGGCGCACATTCATCAGGGAGAGCAAAGGAGCATGAAGCGGGGCAGATGGAGGGACTGCCACACACACACACACGCACACATGAGTTGGCAGACTAAATTCGCGCTTTTGAAAAATGAAAAGCACACACACACTTACAGAGAGAAAGAACTACTCACACACACATGGAGAAATTGTGAAAGTTTCAGCGCTGTAAATGTAATCTCTGAAGCTGGAAGATGGCAAAAGCAGAGCTTGTGTCTGTGTCTCCGTAGCATTGGCATAGAAATCATATTATCCTTAGGTGGAATTAGTTGTTACACTCCGGTTCCATACGCTGCCAGGAAGTGCCTCTGCCCCTGCTAAAGCTCTTTCGCCTTTAACTTATTTTACTTGCTGCACAAATTGAAGGAAAATACACATCCTGCAGCATGTTCCTCCATCACGCTACCCCAGCTAAGCAGCAGAATGGCAGCAAATTAAATTTTCCCATGGCCGCTCGCACCGATCGAAGTGAGAGAAATTGCAAAAAATAATCATAAATATTGCATGCAACTTGCAGCACGGCGCAGTATGCAGCTCTTTGCCTGCCGCCGCTGCTTTTTTTTTGCCGATTAAGCGGCACAAAATGTGAGTGCAGCGGGGGGGAGGAGCAGACGCGGCTCTACGCTTAAGTAAACGCCTCGTGGGCTGCACAAAAGCTAAGCCCCAAAATGCGCACAAGCCGCTTCGTGTCATTCGCAGTAGGTAAGGCAGGGGGATGGCAGATAAAGCAGGACAAGTTGGTAAAGCAGGGGGATGGCAGGTAAAGCAGTAGGACCAGGGGGAAGCAGGCGAAGCAGTGCGGTGCCAAGTGAAAATGAGGAGCCATTGCTGCCATATTTACACGGCACTCCATTTCTATGGCCACAGCCACAAGGATGGAAATGAGGATGAGCAGTTGAGAGAATGTGCCGTTGGCAGGGAATATTCTAAAAAGCTTCGTGTGAAAATAATTTCACGCCGGAAAACAAGGTTAAAGAAGGTGTTTATCCCCCCTTTCCCCCCTGCAGAATGAAACGCTTAAAGCGTTTTCAGCACATTTAAGGTAGAACAGTTTCTCCATCATCAGCAGCAGCAACCATTTATTCCTCTATCTCTTTATCCGCTGGCCAGACTCTCTTTTCTCACTCTGTTCTCTCTGCCTTTTACATGGTGAAAATTAAAAGTTAAATGCGCAAAGTCAATAAAAAAGACAGCGATACTAACAAATGGAGAATGCAAAAATGGATGGCAAATGGATGGAAAATAGCAAAGTGGGAAATGCAAGGCGCAAGTGGGGAAGTGGTGCAAGTGGGAACTGTGGCAGTTGAGAAATCCTTTAATGCCCTTCGTATTTGCATGGCAAGTGGAGCAGCAGGGCGGTGGGTGCAGACAATGGCATCACTTCCTACCCACCAACATTTTTTGTGTGTCTTTTGTGCGGCAATTGCGACGCCAACTGTTTGCCGAGAGATAAAAAGTTGGTGGGGAACGGGGGCGAAGAGTACGCGACAAATGCCGACTAATAAAATGCACTTGCAGCAGGAGGCAGGAGTAGGTAGGAGAGTGCCAGAAGCAGGAGGAGGAAGTTTGGAGCTGAGAGCTCGGAACTGGCAGCTTTGAATCGTTTACTTTTTGTCTTTGACGGCTGAGTGGCTGCGTTTGCTTTACTAATTGATGCACTAGGCACCGAGCAGCGCCTTGTATGCTTTTCAATTACCAGGACTCACAATCCAATCCAAGGCTCAGGCTCAGGCATCTCCGTCCAGCCCAGCCCAGGCCAGGCCAGTGAGACTCTTTGTCACAGTGTCCGCCTCCCCCAAATGTGCATGAATGAAGCTGTCCGCTTATCAATGCGGCTGATTAAACTGTCAATGCCGAAGGGGAGGCATTCAATTCGAGAGTGCAGCAGATAGGATAAATGAATGGATGCTCTGAGAGAGCTTTGGCTGGGCCAGTGGCAGTGGCAGTGGCAGTGGCTGTGGCAAAACCAAAAATCAATCGAGGCAAAAATATGCAAAGCGTTTTTTAATTAAATTTTGAAGATCTTGCCCGATGGGACCGGTGCCACAGGGCTAAGCTCGGATGAAAATTAAATAGAGAAAACGCATTCAGGCATGGATTATAGAGCCAGTAGGCAGGGCAAGCAGTGCAGGAGGGCTGGAAGGAGGACAAGCAGTGCAAGAGGGCAGGGGAATGGGCAGCCAGAGAACGAACAAAAGAACGAACGGGCGGAGGGCGGAGGGATTCCACAGTTGTTCAGATTTTTGTTTGTATTATTTTTTTAATTGCCATTGCAGCATCCAACAGCCAGCAACCAGCTCCCAGCACTCATTAAAGCGATAAATTGTACAATGCAAATGAAAATTTCAATTTCATTTTAATTTCCAGCTACCACACAAGAGGGACATGGCCCAAGGGAGGGGTAGTGCGGCGGGGTAGAGTAAAAAATGGGAAATTAGTTTTGAACACTTTTCGCACTTGCAAACATTATGTCCGACCATTGCAGAGTCGCTCTGAATGGACACACAGGACAATAGCAGTGTATATTCGAGCAGAAGGTAACGATAGGCCAATTAAACAGACAAATTCTCTAACTAAGGCACTCTTCTGTGGTCTGTAAACAATATATATATAAAGCACATTAATTTTGCATCAAATACCAACCGCATTCCATCTCATTCTCTGCATTCTCTGGCTGCCTTCATCGATCATCGAAATGGTTGAAAGTTTTACTGAAAAGTTTATTTTTGCACTCGATAAAACTATGCGACAAACTGACAATTTTTGAATGCATTTTGCATGAGACAAAAATAAGTTTGTGGAACTGAATGAGTAGATTAATAAATTCCTCATACTTAGAATTTGCAATTTTCACACAACAAATATATTTTGTAATTGAAATAATTTAAATAAATATCCCACACTTTGACTCACCTTCTCGCTGCATTTACCTTTCACGAGAAGGACTAGGACTAGCAGGAGTTGCAGTGGAAGGAGCTCTGTTGTTGGAGCAAACATTGGGCTATGGCCACTTGCTTTTAGCACTAATTAGTCAATTTATGTTCAATTTGCTAATTTGTCGATGCTGTGCTGTAACTATGGATGCAGGATGCAGGATTCAGGATGCAATGAGTATGCATTGAACATATGCCTACATATCCTGCAAGCTGGCCGCAGGCGCATGATTAATATTTAATTGCATTATCCAGAGTGCAATCCAAACTTCTATCTCTCTCTACCACTCTCTCAGTGTGTATTTACATTGGACCATGGCATGGAACGAAGGCAAATTAAATTAACATTTATATATTGGTCCTTCAACCAGAGAGGGATAGGGACAGAGAGTCATAAATTGCATCCGCTGGCTGCCCTGATGGGTTTACCACCAACCGGAATTCAATCAGCCAGCCAGCCCAGAACTGGGAATCGAATGGAATAGTTTCCATTAGCTAGAAAAACCCCCCCAACCATACAAATAGTCAAACATAAATATCAACAGAAAAGCAGAAACTGAACGAGGGGGAGAGTCAGTCGGAGAGCTCCCCCCCAAAGCCATTGAAAACATATCAAGCAGCAGCTGCGGCATCGATGACGCAGATGAAAAGCAGCAAACAAAATGAATGACAGTCAGAAGTCTGCGGACACCGTTTATCTGCGGGGTCTTTCCAAATTACACCTGACGTTTATGTGAACTGTTAAACGTCACACCAGCAGCAGCTGTTCTCCGAGCAAAAGATTTCTTGTGCTGGCCAAAGGTAAGGTATAAAAGAGCTCCACTGGCAATGAAATTTATCACAGTCTCACTTACACTTTGAACTTGAAAACAACACAGAAAACAACACTGAAATATGCGTTTCTACATCTTGATTGTGCTCTTTGCGTTGGTTGCTGTGGCAGCTGCTCAGGGCAGGCGTCACCAGAGAGGACAGGGACAGGGACAGGCATTGGGCAGACCACAAGGCAGACCGCAGGGTCCAGCCCAGCAGGGCGGAGGACGACGACCACAATGGGGTCTACCATGCAATGGCAACAGCACAACGACTGAGGCAAGCAGCAGCACTGAAGCAGGAAGCACCACAGAAACAGGCAGCAGCAGCACCACTGAAGCCAGCAGCACCACGGAGGCTGCCTCTTCCTAGGAAGTTACTCCTTGAAGCCTCTTCCTGGGTTGTTCCTCCTCGCAGCCAATCTAAAAACCATCTTTTGGCTGACTTCAAAGCCCCTCCAACATGATATTAATAAAAGTTTTCCTTGCAAGAAGTGAATCTTCGTCACATGTTCCTCCTTTTTTGTGCCACGACAGATCTCGCACAAGACACTTGCATTATGTAGTCTGTGCTGTGATGGATGGTAGGGAGACTCGCCAGAGTGGGAGTGTGGCAAGTGTGGCAAGTGTGGGACTCCTGGGACTGGGTTTATTCGAAAAGGAAATCGAAATGTAACTTGTTCAGTGCTGCTGCAAGGCCGCCACGCGGCTGACAGCCAGCGGCCATGAGCGAGGGAGACTCATCGTTCGTTTTGTGCCAGTGACACCCAATGGAGGGGAGGGAGCAGCAGTTGGAGCAGCATCAGCAGCAGTCGGCACGAACTGCACAAAAGCAGAATCAAAATCCCGTGTAAAAAGCAAATCCCGGCCCCGGCTGCTCCACAGGCTCTTTAAGCCGCATCAAAGGATGCTGCAGTGCCAGCGATTTTTATAGCTCCACATCCACATGCGAGCTCTTGCCTTTATCCAGCTCTTTGCTGGCTGCAATTATGTCACAAGAAAGGATGCAGGATGGGGGACATAAAGAACAAGCTAAACACTTTATTTATGCACTCCCGCCTGGTCGTTTGTCTTGAAAGTTCTCGCATTAAACGAACAGAGTTTTGCGCCCCAAACTATGTGCAATGAAAATGAGTTTTCACCCAACGACAAAAACTCTATGAACAGCCACTGAACAGCGGCTGGGTAGAGGCTGCCAAAGGTCGGCAACAGTTGGCTTGCTCCAGCCTTGCTCATGGAAAAGGATGTGTTCGAAATTCCTCGCATTCTCGAGGGCAGATTTGCTGCCTGCCGACAAGAGTTCAGGCTTATCCCAAACGGGACGCTGTCATTGCCATTGCCATGAAACTGTCCGCTGGATTCGGGACTTTAAGCGCCTTAAGAGCCAGTCATTGATGTTGTTGGGCCTTTAATATCTCTGAGGCAGAAATAGATCAAAAGTCAGGCCCAAATACAAGAAACTACTGGACAGAGGACAACGGACAACGGACAACGGACAGAGGACACCCGATGGGGGCATGGGTGGCACATTTTTATTGGTCATTAGTGCGAGCCTCTATCGGCATTCGTAAGCATTTACACATCGTTAAACTTTCATTTCCGGCAAATTAAGCGCATTTTATGTACCTTCTGGACGGGCACCCAAGCACCCAGCCCTGCCTCTGCTGTAGGTCGGGGTCTTACCCATTCGTTGGCGGTGTCAGCAAAACGCTTACCCCACATCTGGACGACCACAACAAACAGCTCGGCGGACAGGGCTGTGTGTGTGTCCTGATGTGTTGATTGTGACCCTCGAAGCCTCATATCCTGGGTCTTGGGCATATTTAATGGAGAGGCAAGCAAGCAAGCAAGCAAGCAAGCAAAATGTTGGCGACGCCTCCGGGCGTTTCCTTTGTGTTTGCCTTTCAATCGAAAGTCAATAGCAAGGACTCTTGCCGTCAGCCCGGGTTGGGGGTCTATAAAAGCGTTGACCAAACCGCTGTCCAGCGACCGTTCATCATGTCATTCTGGGCCGTCAGTCGCGGCTTGACGCCACCGTCAAAGGTGGCGCCCATGCTGAATCCGAATCAGCGGCAGTTCCTCGAGGATGAGATGCGCTACCGCGAGAAACTGAAGCTCATGGCACGCGGCGATGCCATGGATGAGGTTTATGTGCGCAAACAGGAGACGGTGGACGATCCGCTGGAGCTGGACAAGCACGATTCCTTCTATCAGACCACCAAGAGTCTGCTGGTGCTGTTCCAGATCATGGGCGTGATGCCCATCCATCGCAATCCGCCAGTGAAGAATCTGCCGCGAACGGGCTACTCCTGGGGCTCCAAGCAGGTCATGTGGGCCATTTTCATCTACAGCTGCCAGACGACGGTGGTGGTGCTGGTGCTGCGGGAGCGTGTCAAGAAGTTCGTGACCAGCCCGGACAAACGCTTCGACGAGGCCATCTACAATGTGATCTTCATCAGTTTGTTGTTCACGAACTTTCTGCTGCCGGTGGCCAGCTGGCGGCATGGGCCCCAGGTGGCCATATTCAAGAATATGTGGACCAACTATCAGTACAAGTTCTTCAAGACAACGGGCAGCCCGATTGTGTTCCCCAATCTGTATCCGCTGACCTGGTCGCTGTGCATCTTCTCGTGGGTGCTCAGCATTGCCATCAATCTCTCGCAGTACTTCCTGCAGCCGGACTTTCGGCTGTGGTACACCTTCGCCTACTATCCCATCATTGCGATGCTGAACTGCTTCTGCAGCCTGTGGTACATCAACTGCAATGCCTTTGGCACCGCCAGTCGAGCGCTGTCCGACGCACTGCAGACGACCATTCGCGGGGAGAAGCCCGCCCAGAAGCTCACGGAATATCGCCATTTGTGGGTGGATCTCAGTCACATGATGCAGCAGCTGGGACGTGCCTACTCGAACATGTACGGCATGTACTGCCTCGTCATCTTCTTCACCACGATCATCGCCACCTACGGCAGCATCAGCGAGATCCTCGATCATGGCGCCACCTACAAGGAGGTGGGCCTCTTCGTCATCGTCTTCTACTGCATGGGTCTGCTGTACATCATCTGCAATGAGGCGCACTACGCCTCGCGCAAGGTGGGCCTGGACTTTCAGACCAAGTTGCTCAACATCAATCTGACATCGGTGGATGCGGCCACGCAGAAGGAGGTCGAGATGCTGCTGGTGGCCATCAACAAGAATCCGCCCATCATGAATCTCGATGGCTATGCCAACATCAATCGGGAGCTCATCACCACCAACATTACATTTATGGCCACGTATCTGGTGGTGCTGCTGCAGTTCAAGATCACCGAGCAGCGGCGCACACAATCACAGGCGGCATAGAGATCTCCCAGCAAAAACTTACTTTCAAGCAGCAAATAAAAAAAATGCCACTGAAGAGTGGGAAACATAATTGAGTGGGTTTGAGTACTTCCATGTGGTTCGTGGTGGTTGCTGGGAAATACTTCCATGTAAAGCAAAGTAACACATCGATCTAGTAGGCCATTCGATTTGCCGTCTAAAAAGTTTTGACACAATTCATAAAATTCCAACTCTGATTTTAGTTGTAATCAGTATTTTGTAGTGTTCGTTTCTCCTTGATTATTTTCCATAAATTTTGTTGTTGCAAATGTGACAGTGGCTGGCCGTTCTCATCACGAGCAGTAGATTGTGTGAAGCACGACTGGCAAGCTATTGCCTCTGCAGGCACTTCCTCGCCTAGAGACTTCGAGTACCAGGTATACAAATAGTCAAAGTTGAAGCAACAAGAAAATTTACAGACAATTTTAATAAACATTCCTTTAATCAGCTCAAATGTACAATTCGGCGAAAGATGGCAACATTTTCGTGCAAGAATTTTCTTGTGGGAATTCCAAAAGCGCAACTGCGGTCAAAATTCCAATCCAAGTAAACTACAGCCTAATTTTCGCCTCGAGAAAAGAACACTCAAAAATTTTCCAATTTGCAGCACAGCATAATTAAACTCATTCACGAAACAGCAGAAAAAATAGTCTTAGAATTGGAGAGATTATCGAAAAGCAAAGAAAGACGAGGAAAAAACGCAATGGCTGGAAGGCGATTTATTAGAAATAACATATACTCGGGCAACAAAGCTATCAAAATGCACATCCCACCGGTAAGTCTCCAAATAAAATATGAGGCAGATTGCTAATAACACCGATTGAAATTCAGACAACGGCAGCCTAGACCATCTTGAGCCAATCGATGGAAGCTCCATGCGGATCGGGACAGCCTAGTGCGCCAGGAGGAGAGCAACACTGGCACGTTGGATCGGCTTGCATCACAATGACTCGATCGAGTGGTCAAAGGGTTGCCTTACGTGCTTCACACGAGCTACTGCACGTGAAGAGAACGGCCAGCCACTGTCACATTTGCAACAATAAAATTCATTACAAATAACCACAGAAGGTGCAACAACAATAAACCAAAAATGCTAAATTCGGAAGATAAAAATACACCCCCAAAAAAATTAACTTCATGGATTTCGAGATTTAATTATAATTTAATAAATAAGCTCTTACATAAAATATTTGCAAAGCTAAATGCTATGACACCAATGCATCGTTGTGGGTCCCTTGCGTCTAGTGCTATCTCTGTCTTGCATTCGGCTGTAAACGGAACGAGAGATGTAAACAGAAAGAAAAGAATTGCGGTACACATTATGCGTAGTTGCTCAGTTCTTTGCTTGCATAGTGATGGCAAAGAGTTGCGATCAATCGGAACCTCTCATTATATTTTTGCGCTTTTCAGCACATTATCGTAGTTTCGTGACTATTGGCTCAAACTATCATCACTAATGACAAACAAAACAAAGCGCGTAGAAATAATGCTTGAGGAAAAAGCAAACTAATTACTTAAAATGCGCAAAACAACTACCTTAAGCCCATTGCAGTTTTGTCGAGGATAATTTGTGGATTCCTGGTGGCCATGGAGTACACGAGCAGATCTTTGAGGCGCGCCAGTCAAATATTTGTATTGACATTTGATTTATATTCCAAATTCTCAGTTTTTTTATGGAAAATGTGCCACCGACGCAAGCAGGACTACAGCGGCAACACGTACCTGGGCATCCAGCTGGGCACGCAGCTTTGCAAGGCCGTGATTTTGGATGCGCAAATGAAGGTCACGTTTGAGGCGAAAATCAACTACGACGTGGATCTGCCAGAGTTCAAGACATCGGGTGGCGTCCTCACCGATGCGAAGCCCGTCGAGAGTCTCGCTAATCCCGTCATGTGGGTCAAGGCGTTGGACATGCTGCTGAACTGCCTCAGCGGGCAGGGCGCGGATCTGCACTCGGTGGTGGCCATCGGGGGAGCGGGCCAGCAGCATGGCTGCGTCTTCTGGTCGGACATTGGACTGCGGCGTTTGTGCAATCTCAATCCGATACTGCGGCTCCACGAGCAGCTCAACGCTGCAGCCTTCGAGCTGACGCGCACGCCCCTTTGGATGGACGGATCGGCGCACACGCAGGCCTTCGAAATGGAGCAGCAGCTAGGCGGCACTGTTGAACTGGCAGCCATCACGGGCTCGCGTGCCTATGCACGGTTCACGGGGCCACAGATACGCAAGGTCTACCAGCAGTGCCCGGAGCACTACGATCGCACGCCGCGGATATCGCTGGTGAGCAGCTTTCTCTCCTCGCTTCTGGTGGGCGGCGTGGCCTCAATTGAATTTTGCGACGGTTCGGGCATGAATCTGCTGGACATTAACCGCCGCAAGTGGTCCGAGAAGTGCCTGGAGGCGTGTGCGCCCGGCCTGGGCCGTCGTCTGATGCAGCCCATCGCATCGTCGCGGCTGCAGGGCCGCGTGGCCGACTACTACGTGAAGCGCTGGAACTTCCGGCCCGACTGCATGGTGGTGCCGGCCATTGGCATTGTCGCTTCACGATACGTGGGCATGCTGCTGGAGAAGGATCTGCTGGTGCTCTCGCTGGACATCAGCGACACCATGCTGCTGCATCTGGGCGAAGTGAGTCACAAAATGGACGAGGGCCACGTGCTGTGTCACCCCACCATTCCCAACGAGCACCTCGGGCTGCTGTGCTTTCGCAACGGTTCGGGTGTGCGGCAGGGCTTTTGCGACGAGCTGGTCGACGGCGACTGGGAACGCTTCAATGCGATGCTCGACTCCACGCCCATGGGCAACGGCGGCAACGTGGCGCTGCACTTCGTCGAGAGAGAGCTCATACCGCAGGCCAAGGGCACGCTGCGTTGGGACTCTCGCCTGAATGCCAGATCCAAAGAGGCGCTGCGCGGCATCGAGAAGTTCGATCATCCAGAGACGGAGGCGCGCGCTCTGATCGAGGGCCAGATGATGCACCATCGCGCCATAGCGCAGGATTTGGGCTTCCAGTTCGGCCCCAAGACCATGATCGTGATGGCGGGCCCTGACTCGAGTAATCGCAGCATTCTGCAGATCGTGGCCGATGTCTTCAATGCCCCCGTCTACGAGAAGCTTGGCCCCGGAGCGTGTCTCCTGGGCTGCGCCTATCGCGCGCGCTACGCCTTCTACGAGCACCGCGAGGCCAGCTGCAGCTGTCGCCACTGCCGCAGGAGCCGTCCGACCAAGCAGAGCTTTGGCGAGTTCTTCCGCCAGCTGCCCAGGGATCTGCGGCTCGTGGCCCAGCCACAGCCAGGCTGTGAGGCCATCTATGCGCCGCTCATCGTGCGCTGCATGAACATGGGCCGGCTGCTGGCGGCCAGCACCACCATACACGACAGTCACATAGTCATGGAGACGTGACAAGAGTCCAACAACTACCAACTAAACTTTTAATGGCAAAAATCAACAGAGTGTGGCTTAAGCTAGAAGTCGGCATCCCAGCCGGAGAGCTCGTCCGGCGGCTCATTGGGATCGCAGGGAAAACGATCGAAGTAGCGCACATCCGTGGCATGGGCAATGGGCCGCACAAAGGGCGGTATGAGCAGCTGGCTGGCCAGCCCATCCCAGTCAAAGCCAAGGAACCATCTACAGGAGCGAACATTAGCTTAAAGTTGAAGGAACTTTGCAGTAACTTCCGCCACTCACTTGTGCTTCTTGATGTCCTGTATGCCACCGGTTTGGTAGCCCAAACGCTCCGAGGGCACATCGCGGCAGAGGCGCTTAATGAGCTGCACGGCCCAGCGGGAGATGTGCTTCGGGAAGTCAATCATGTCAATACCCTTGAGAATGAGATTGTACGTCTGCATGGGATCCGAGGCGCTAAACGGAGGACTACAAAGCGCAAGAGAACACAAAGATAGGGCAAAAATTAAACTTTAAACCAAACTTTCAGCGAAAACTTACGTTCCATTCAGCAGCTCGTGGATGAGTATGCCCAGCGCCCAGTAGTCCACGGCACGATCGTGGCCCTTGTTGAGGATAATCTCGGGCGCGACGTACTCTGGTGTGCCGCAGAATGTCCACGTCTTGGCACTGGTGCCAATGTGCTTGGCAAAGCCAAAGTCCACCAGCTTCACGTAGCCGCGCTCGTCCAACATTAGATTCTCAGGCTTCAGATCGCGATAGATGATGCCCCGCGCGTGGAGATACTCGAACGCCTGCAGCACACAGCCAATGATGAACTGCGCGGCATTGTCCTCGAAGGAGCCACGATCACGCAGCATGGTCCAGATCTCACCGCCCATGCACGCTTCCAGCAGCATGTAGACATACTTCTCATCGCGGAAGGTGCGATACAGCCGGCAGATGAACGGACAGCGGGAGCTGAGCATGATGTGGCGCTCGCTGAAGATGTGCTCCTCCTGCTTGGTGTCCACAATGTGCCGCTTCTTCAGGCACTTCAACGCGAACGTGTCCACGCGGCCCTGATGGTGCGCCTTGACCAGCTCCACGCGTCCAAAGCCACCTATGCCCAAAGTGCTGACCACCTCGAGATCTGTGAGTCGCAGATCGGGAAACTCCTGCTGCTGCGCCTGTGCGCCGAGCACCTCATCGCTGTGGGCGGCCGCCTTCATGGCCAGCATGCGGCTCTCGTCGCCATAGTCCTTCTCCTTCAGCTCACACAGATCCCCAATCAGCCGCTTGAACGAGTCGCGATCCAGCGAGAGGCACTCGACGCCCGGCGACAGTGCGATGATATTTGCCGTTCGCTTGTCCTCATTGATGAGCGCCTGTTCGCCGAAGTAATCGCCGCGGGCGAGTGTCCTCAGTTCCGTCTCCTCCAGCGCATTGGGCGTCAGCTTTTGTGTCACGCGCACATTGCCCTGCGAGATGAGAAAGAAACTATCGCCGGCGGTGCCCTGACGTATGATGTACGTGCCGGCGGCATAGAACTCCAGCTCGAGGACGTCGGCGATCTTGGCCAGCAGCTCATCGCTGAGATTCCGCAGCAGCGGCACCGAGCGCAAAAAATTGACGCTATTCTCAATCCGCTGCAGGCCCGTGCGCATCATAATCTGCTGGAAGACGCGCCGATCCAGCACCCAAACACGAGATTCGCTCAGCACGCGGATGGAGGCGGTGCGAGTGCAATTGTAGAGTATCGCCAGCTCCCCAAAGGCCTTGCCCGGCCCCATCTTGTCCAGCACTTTGCCATTCTGCATCACCGCAAATTCCCCTTCAGCCGAGACGTACAGATGGGCGCCCACCTCGCCTTCGCGTATGACAAACTCGCCAGCGGCTATGCTCTTGGAGTACATGGAATCCACCAGCTCACGCACCTGCGAGGCGTCGATGTTCTTGAGGAAATCATTGTCCATTATGGCATCTTTGATCTGTTGCTTGGCGCTGCAAGAAAAGGGAGTGCAGGATTGAGTGGGGTTCGGAAATGAAGGAGAATCTGTGACCCACCTGAAATCCTTTTCGTATTTGGGTATTGGTGCGCTGTAGGACTGCTGCATGGACTGCACGCAGCTCTCGGCGGAGACGCCCTGCTTCTTGATGGCCGCTGGCACGGGCTTAGGTCGCAGCTCAGGCGCAGCAGCCGCTCCTGTACCTCCCGCTGCTGTACCTGTTGCTGGACCCAGCGACAGCGCCTCCATCGCAAACTCTGGATTGCTGGGCAGCACCATGCCGCAGGACGTGCACAAATGTGCATTCACATGGCTGCTGCTCACCTCGCCACACTGCTCCGGCAGCGAGTAGAGCTTTGTCTTTGTGGGTGACTGCTCTTTTCGGGTGACATTCAGATGGTTGGTGGTCTGCTGTAGCACGCTCTGTAGGCGACAAATTGGAAAGCGTTTGCCCAATCAATTACCAGTCTCAGTCTCAAGCCAATTGAGTGGCCCAATCAATGCCCGGAATCAACGCGTGATGCTGCCACAGATACGACTATTCCGCTACCCCCAATTAGGCAGCGGAGTGGCTGTGTGGCATTCACGTGCTACGTATCAATGGCACAAATGGGCCGCTGACAGGGAGGGCGCCATAAATGACAACTAACAGAGGGGGTAGAGTTTCCATCTGTGCCACCAGTGGGTGCGTGATGTTGCTTGGGACTGGGGTTTGGCTTCGTGTTTGTTGTCCTTATCATAGTCCGCAAATAGAATGCAAAAAACCTGAAATCACTGACCCAAAAAAGAACCTAGCGCGAATAGATAAAAGCCCAAGTCCGAGGCGCCGCTGGGCCAGGTTCCACCTCTCTCTCGGGGCACAAGGGCAAACAAGATAAGCCGCATTGGCATTGGCCTGTGGCTGTGCCTCCACCACACTCTCCTGCTGGCATTGTTTTCCAAATTATTTGCATAGAAATTAGCATTTCAAAACGCTCTTCGCTACAAGCGCTCAATTCTCTTTTCCGTCTGTGTTTTTTTCGAGCTGTGCGCGTGCTGCCCTCCGTCTGTTTAGGCTTTTGTTTGCCCAAAGCAAATCCCAAAGATCTGATCTGCTGCCTCTGAGATGGTTGGAGGTGATCCGGCAATTAGCGGCGCAGCTCGAGAGGCGCAAGATATCCGAGAGAGCGCAGCGAAAGAGTCTCAATTCGATTCAATTCTCTTCTGGCTTTTGTTGTGACTTGAGCGATGAGATTTGTTGTGTGGAATCAAAGTCAAGTCGTGTTCGCCCTCTACGAAATATCTCGCCCAGAAGTGCTAATCTCTTGGCTCAATAAATCTGCTTTACAATTCAAATAGAGATTCAAGCGGGCAGCGAAGAGAGATGAGAATCAAGCGATATTCAAGTACAAATTTAAGTAGATGGAAACCGAGTGTACATATCTATTTACCCCGCGCTATGTTGCTTATGTGGTGGGGTAGGGCCATGGGTTCTATCTGATATCTCGGCAGACTACTGTTGCTGCTGCTGCTCTGCCTTCTGTGGTATCTCCGCCTCCTATCAAAGATAACAACAATGTGCGACGCAATTGATAGGGGAGGGTGAAGCGTGGGGTATTTGCAGATACTTTTGTATCTCTGCGCATTCGAAATTAGTCCGAAAAAAACACACAACGAGAGACCAGCACAATTGTTTGTCGCTGTGCAACCACACCACAGACTGGCCGCAGCCCTTTCCCCCGTCTGCCTTATCAGAGCAAACACAGCGCCAGCAAAAGCCAAACAAAAACGCGATGCCAAATACAACAGACAGACAACGATGGATGATGACTGAATGACTCTCTGCTATGCTGCCTCTCGCTCACCTTCAGCTTGTGTATTTCCCGGTGCAGCTTGACCAGCTCGCTCTCCCGATTCCGCACCATCTCCTTGAGCGCCATCACATCCTGGTGCAGAGTCTGCAAGATGGCCTCGCGCTCTCGATCATCCATTGGCCGGGCCATGGGTCAGCAGCAGCAGCAACAATTAAACGGCGGCAAAAGGTTAGTCAGAGGTCTGTGTGAAGGTGCTGCTATGGGGTATCCCATTCAGACGGCGGCTAACGTTGATGATTCCGTGCCGCGTACTGTGTGGCGTTCCGTACCGTACCGTTCAGTGGTTCGCCGCGCTTTGAATCGTTTTTTTTTTTGCTTTCGGCCAGCGACTGCGACTGGCGGCTAGCGGTGATCAACGCGGCGTATGCGTGATTTTACGTATGAAGAGAACGACCAAAGAGAGTGAGAGAGCGATCCCAGAGCGTGAGAGTGGAAAGGGTTGCGTCTTAGAAATGAATTAATTTGTGTTTCGGTCAGAGGCTGCTCTGCTTGCTCGCTGTCTGTTGTCGAGCTAAGATAACGGTTAAGCAGTGCGCCATCAAGTGTGCACTGCTTTGCCTTTCTGCTCAATCTACTCCATCGCACACCGCTTTATTTTGCTCTTAATCTACCTGCAACTTGGCCAAAGCAGTGCGCGATCGTGCGCGCACTGCTTTACTCACACCCCTTGAACCACAGCGACACACACAAAAGCCGCTCGTAATTTGATGATGGCAGCTAACGCGACATTCACGCAGCACAGCGCTGAGCTTGGGAAAATGAAAATGGACAGCAGCCAGCGGGCCATCAGATATGAAAAACGAAAGCTAAAACGGGGTAAGCGGTGGAGCCGCGTCTGGCCACAAAGATTTTTGTGGTCTGGTGTTCTTTGTTTTTTGCGTTGCACATACAACCCGTGTGGATGGCATAAAGTTGCCTTTACTGGCCATAATAGAATTATAGTGCCAAAGCCTCTGGTCCAGCGAGCGCTGCTGTCTGCTAAAAGCTGGCAAAAATAAAACACCAACCGGCATGCAGCGCACGACGGGAAGGACGCCAAGGACACGGATACGGGCACTACTCTGATTTCGCTGAAGGCAATGGCATTGGCAGAGTCAGAGTCAGTGGCAAAAAGGAAAGCCCCGCAGTGGCATCACCGGCTTCCGCTTGTCGGTGGCCCACATTTAATGGTGAAGCCAAGGAGCCAGCCGTGTGCAACTGTGTCTGTGTGTGTGTGTGTGTGTGTGTTTGTGTGGCCCTGGGAAAGTGTGTGCGTGCGTGCGGCAAAAATGCGAGAACTTTTCACGCGGGGCGACGTGACAAACCAACCAACTGCCGCCCTTGCAAAGAGACAGACAGACAGCAAGCCATCGAAAGCAGAAGAAGGATTAGCTGGGACAACACGCGGCATATGCGCGATGATGCAGCAAATGATCTATTAAAGCGCAAACCGCCCCCAGCAATGCTTAGCGCGTGGAGTGGCAGTGGATGATAAATTAATGTCAGACAGTGAGTTGAGGTGAGGCGAGGCCAGGAGCAGCAGCGACGCTCCAAACTTTGACAAGCGCCGGAAATTATCTGCAGCGACCACCAACCTGGAAGAGAGATTCTTCCTCTCGAATGACCCGCCGCGCTGCCTGGGATGCAGCCACAAACCACAGGGCAAAGAGCAGAGTAACGGTGAACACAGTGGAAAGGGAATGGGGAAGAGCAGAGTGAGAGCTGGAGCCAAGGTGAGTTTACTTTAAGGTGACGTCTTCACCACAGGGCAATCTCTTTCGCGAACCAATATCTCTATCTCTATCCCTTTCTGGCGCTTGTCTCTCTGAGAGCCGAGAGAGCGTGGGGAATTAGTGCTTGGACCTCACCACAGCGGAGAACGTCACCTTAAAGTAAATTCACCTTGGGTGGAGGTATTGGGTAGAGCGGAGTGAGAGGTTTAGGAGGAACTGAGCACAGGCAGCTGTAGAGTTAGAGGCGGAGGCAGCAGCAGCGAAATGAGTGAGCGACTTAGGAGGCCATGAGTGTAACGTCAATCCGTCAAAGACAACTTAATTAATGGACGCTAATTTTGGGCTGGGGTATAAGTTTGTCGCGCATTAAATGCACAAATTCCGAGATGCTCAGAAAATCAAGTTTACGAGCAGAGAGAGAAAGAGCTTCAAGACAATTAAAATAAACGCAAAAAACAACAGCCAACAGAAGTCACAGTTTGATGGTCACAAGTGTACGGAGCCAATCACTCCGTCCGAGAAAAGACAATCAGGCTAACAGGATTTGTGGCCTGCCAATATTTGCATAATAAATATCGCATGTCACAGAATTTCACAGCGGTGATTACAGATGCCAGGAGCTGGGAGCTGCCGTGCCTTCTGCATTCCTTGCTGCTCTCTATCTCTCTCTCTCGCTCTCTTTCTATCTGTCAAAGCCAATGCCAGAAGCGTCACGGCATTCAGCGAGGGCAGGGCAGGGCAGGCGGGGTCATAAAAAAGGCAGAGCAAACGGGGAGGCTAACAGTGGAACAATAGAGGATAAAGCCCGGGACAAATGTGCATAAAAAGGAAGGAACAAATCAAGTGGCAATCTAGGGTTATGAGCCAACGAGTTTCCCCCCACCCACCACAAACTCACATATGAACACCATCTGTATGTAAATGTGGTGAGGCTTTAGCAGGGGATTTGTGTCTGCGGGAATAGTAGATAGTCCTCGTATCAACGTGTCAACATAGAAAAAAAAGAACAGATAGGAGCGGGACTAATACACATCAGAAACGAGACCTGAACAGACGCAATTTTCAAGGGAAACGCAAAGACAAAGCCACAAAAGGCTGCCAGCCGCGGGGCTATTGGCTGTTACTTTCAAATCCAGGGTAATGCCCCTGCCATTCATTTCCGTTGTGATTTGTGAGGACACGCAGCTCTCTGGGGGCCTCTCGCTCTCTCTCTGGTATCTTATCATCTTATCAACACAACATAACATTTCGTTCGTGTCGTTATTCAATTAAAATGGAGCCTCGACCCAAACACATTCGTCGCTTCATTCCATGCCGTTCCATTCCATTCCGTTCCGTGCAAAAGTGTACGCTGGGGATTAATTCGAGGACATTGAACAACGTACCAGGTGGATTCGCCCAGCCCTGCCATTATCCTTCCGATTTTGGCTTTGACCAGAGCTTGACCCCCGCACCCCATCATCACGTGGCTAAAGGCTCTCCCTCCACCTTTCCACATTCATTTTCGGTGCTTTTGTTGGTTTCTGCTCGCTGCTCTCTCAGCGCTCTCGTATCTCTGTTATTGCCTTTGTGCTGTTACCCTGTAAATCGTGGCTGCTGTGGGGCATATAAGTACTGCCAGTATGTCACTGTTTTCTCTGCCACTTGAGATACCCGCAAGTCGACTACTTTGAGCAGCTCCCCTTGTTGTATTTTTGCTTCGTTTTTTGTCTGCTTTTATCCCCGAGAAAGATAAATGTAACATGTTTGCTTTGGCACAACAAAAAAACAACACACACCCCACACCAATCTACCCCCACTTCCCGTAACAGACAATGCATCATGTCCATGTGGCAGCGAAATTATTCCACTGCCCTTTCCGTTTCTGCTGGCTAATATTTGCGGCTGATTTCTGTGGCGAAGTCTCTGCCCCATCAGTTATGCACTCTTTTTGGAGCACTCTTCATACCTGTCACATATGTACATATCTCCCGAGGCTCTAATACTCTCCGAAACCAAAAGCAACAAACAACTTTTTCACTTTTCCTCGCAGTCTCTCTTTTTTGGTCATAATAAAAAGTGCTTGAAGGAAATGTTTTCCAAGATGCAATCTGCCACGGCCACGCCTTGTGCTCTAAAGCGTTTTCCTTCCATGTTTTTTTCCCACTGGATGCACTCAATGTCCAGGGAAGGAGCGCTCAGAGTACACTCCGTTGAGGAGAGGCAGTAGCGATTCTGTGGAAGACATTTTGAGTGCATTTATTTATGCCCTCAAGCGACTGGCGGAGTGGCTTCCATGATCGAATAATCGGAATGGAATGAAATCGAAAGCACTTCAAAGGAAATGCCACAGAAATCTTGCCCATTCTCCAGTGTATTCCAAGCTTCGACTATCGCAGGCACCACTTTTCTTTATGTTGCAGATAAATTTAGATTTTGCGAGTGTCTGAAAGGGGGGGCAGGCGGCATGGATGGGTTTTCGGGCACTCTGTGCGCCGCCTGCCGCCTGCCGTTTGCCGCCGCCTGTGCGTGTTTCTGAAGTTTTGCAAATTGCAAACACACACATATACACACTCACACACACACACACACACACACGAATATTCAACAGCGGACAATGATAGATTAGCCGTAGTGTGAGTCCCGCATCTCTCTCGGACGCTCTTTTGGCCAAGGCAAAACTTCAATTGGCAGTGCCCCAACATTTCTTACAACAAAATTAAACTGTAATTGAAAAAGTCAATTAAAAAGTTTCACATTTTGTTCTCAATGAACGCAGCTCAGTGCCTGCAACCACCCGCACCGCCCACAAAATGATATTTGCAGCAGAACTTAACGCCTGCGGGCATGCAATGGAGAATGGAGAAAAAAAGAGAGGAAACCAAAACGAAAACCGAAAAACTTTTGCCCTTTCATGCCCCATCTTATCGGAGAGGGCTCAGTGGCGAGTCGAGTAGCCAAGTGTCAATTAGCGTACAGTTTGCCAGAGTCCACAGTGTCCCTCTCTTGGTCACAGTTCCTCCTCAACCATTCTGTGACAATCTGTGAGTGGAAAAAAAAGAAAACAATACCTGTCATTTCACAAACTGAGAACTGCACAAAATGCAGGACCGAGCACACGGAACTGCAGAAGCAGAAACTGAAGCAGGATTCAAGCATCGATTGAGAGTCCAAATTTGTAGCTCCAAATTATTCCAAACAAATTTGCAGCCTCACTCCCAATAAGAAACTTTTCTAGTGGCAATCAAATGCTCGCATTAATTAGTAAGAAAATTGAGTAAAATCTTCTTTTCCATTGCAAATTGCATTTTAAGTTGAAATCTTGAATTAATTTTGCTTACTTCTAAGCAACAAAACCATGGCAGCAATAAGCGTAACTAATTAATGGTACTTACAAATAATCAGCAGATAAAAATGAAAAGCCCAAAAGCAAATACATTTCTGCACAACTTAAAATTAACTCTAAAATTCCACTCGCACATGTGTTATTTTTGCAGTAGGAGGTTTTGTGCTCTAAGCCAGCTGCAAGCATAAAAGACAATAGACATTGGTCCTGAAATTCAATTGACAGCTCTCAAAAAAGAACAGGAAAAGCCCCACACATGCGTATTGGTAAGCTCTGTGCCTATTTATAGACATCCCAGATTAGTTTTTGCAAAATTCATAAATGAGTTCAAACGAATTTGAACGGGAAATGCTATAGGGGGCCGGCAGTACCCGAAAAACACGTGTCGGATGAAGCACGAGTGAACACGGAACTTGAAACAAAAATACAATGAAATGGAAATATTTCGGCAGTAATTGGGGAAATTGTTTTTCCCTCCCTTCGTGGCCACAACGAAGGGCAAATGCCCTGCCGAATGGAAACATTTATCTGCAGCAAAAACACGTCCAGAGCAATGGAGAGCCGGAGACAAAGATGGATTTGTGTCCAACAGGAAGTGTACCCTGCTGCTGCTGCTGGCAGCTCCACTGCCACTCTCTCCCTCTCTCTCTCTCTCTCTTTCTCCCTCTCTCTCTGCTGCTGCTGGTCAGGCTGTGTGTGGGTGCTTAGCGGGGAGGCCTTTTATTTAAAAATGCAACAAGCAGTGTCGAACAAAGTTTTTTGTCGGTTTCTGCCTTTTTGTTTCTGCTGTGTGCGTGGAGCGCAAATCGATGGAAGCAAACAAATAGCGTTTCCAAGGACCCAAAAGGAGAAGGGGACGGGGGGCGTGGTTGTGGAGGCAGCCAAAAATGCCAAACAAATTGATTGGAATCGAAAACGAGAACGAAACGTAAACGAAAACGATTCAAATGATTGACGGACCGACTGACTGACTGATGGTCTGATGTTCGCTCTGCTGGCCAGCTGATGAACGATGGACGACACAAAAATATGATGGCTTATGCTGAGAGGTGCCGTTATGGTGCATTGGACAGTAAGAAGAGTGTGCCATGAGACCTGACTTTGATTGCACATGTTGCACAAGAGCCACCACGGCTAGTAGTTCTCAAAAAGGCTCCTCCACCTGCAAAACAAACTCTGAGCGGGGAAATTGGAAAACATTTTAGCCTGGACTTTAATTTGATTGCCATTTGCCTTTCGCTTTTTTGATGAATGCAATTACGCAACGAATGCATCGCAAGCAACAAAAGCAACGGGCTGCAATGCAAATTTGTGTGTGTGTGTGCCGCACGGCAATTGTTTTTCTGATATCCTCGGACTGCTACTAAAAACTAAGGGTGTATTTGTGCAAACCGCCTTTGGAGTGGAGCTGCAATATAGTCCTGATTTTAGTTGCTTTATGAAACAGCGATTTTGTGCACTGCAGAAGGAAGTTTCAGGGCAGCAGCTCGAAGAGTGGCACTGTTAACACCCCAAGCTAACAGCCTCCCTGAAGAACAGCCTATTACCGCTCTCCGTTAACAGCCAGTGGCACCTTTCGACTACAGCTTACTTTTGACGTCGCTGGCAGCGGTACTTTGTATCATTGCAAATCGAAGGGCAATAGCAATGTTAACACCACAGCTTAACAGACTTTTATCGCTTAACAGCCTGTCGCCGCTCTCGCTTACAGCTCACTGTTATCGCAATCTGACTGCACTCTGAGAGAAGCTGCCGCTCGCTTTTAAGATCAATGTTGAAAATAGGCAACGTGGCGTTTTGGGTCTCTCTTTCGTGTCCTCTTTCGTTCGCCTACAGAAGTAACAACAAAGTTTCTACCTGCTAGCATTGTCGGGCAGCCAAAGCTCGTACCGAAAAGAGAGAGCGTATTGCGGTAAAGTGCTTTCACGATCCATGTTGAAATTGGGCAACTTGGCGTTTTGGATGGCCTCTCTTTCGTTCGCCCACACATGCACTGACAACGAAGTTTGCTGGTTTCTACCTGCTGGCATTCTTGAGAGGCCAAAGCTAGTCTCAAAGAGAGAGCGCGCTGCGCTTTTATGATCCATGATGCAATTAGGCAACGTGGCGTTTTGGGTGGTCTCTCTTTTGGGTCCTCTTTCTTACGCAGTGTAAATTGAGGGAACAAGTTCCTCTTGCATCCCAAAACCGCACAGAATTCCACTTGTGGGGTATTTTGCAGTCGACACAAAGCAATTGTTGCTGCTGCCGCTGCGCAGTCATTGAAAGTGCATTTGGCATTATTTGCTGGGCATTGCCCGGAGGAGACATCCGGCTCCATTCAAATTGAAAGCGGCGCTGGGTGGTTGTGGGTGGATGGGTGGTGCAGACATCATCACTCGCATAGAATTGAATTTGCGGAGCTTCGAATGAAATGGAATGCATACGAAAGAGCATCGCACCCCAGCCGCTGCTGCTGCTAGTTCATCCTGCATCCTGTATCCTGTTTCGGGGTACACAATAAAAGGATACGACAGGGAGGGGTGGGTACACACAATGCCTCGTTCGTTGCATCGATGAATCGACAACTCGACGTGTTTATTCACTGCATTTCCTGTTGATATTCAACAAATGTCGTCGCACTCCTCATAGAGTCCTACAGCTCCTGAAGGAAACAGGAAGCGCATTTGCAGCGCTTTGGCAAGAGCAACCGCCGGAGACGGCAACGGCAAACGGCAACGGCAACGGAACGGAACGCCTAAAGGCAGCATTGATTTTTGCACTTATTGTTGGCAATCACCCAGGCAACACCCCCCCAACTCCCTTTTTACCCACTTTTGCCGCGTTTTTTATTTAATGTTTAACCTGTTTGCACGAAATATTTAAAACAATCGCCAGCTGGCTTCTGCTTCTCCCTTAGCATTTCGGCAACACTGCGCCATTTCCATTCGAAAAGTTTGTGTTGTTCTCCAGTGGAAAACAGCAGCAGCGGCAGGAGGAGGAGCACCCAACCGGAGTCCAAGCCACTTGCCCCAAGGCCAGTGCCCAGTGTTTCCTCCATCCATTGTGTTGAGCGAAACCAGAATTTAATTCCCATAAATATATTTCCCCTTCTTTAAGAATACTTTATAAGCTGCTTCAGCGACCCATTGCGCTGTGGTCCGAGAGGAGTTGTCGCTTGAACCAAACATTGTTATGCCACGCCCACCTTGCAACAGCAACAGCAGCGGTATCAGCATCAATTGCGTCAGAGGGACAAAAAAGGAGAGAAAAAAATATAAACTAAAAATGTTTTATGCATGAGCAAACCACAACAAAGCGCGTAAATGTCATTTCCTTTTGACTAAAAGGATACTTTGAAATTGAAATTGTGGTATTTTACACACACACACACACACACACACATACACGCACACGCACACAGAGGCAACAGCCATGCAACACCCTGGGCACAGTGCCACAGCAGCGTGCAGCCCTGCAGCTGTTGCCTGGGGACAAGAGCGCGTCAGCAATGCTTTTGTAGTAGTTGGTACTCTCAGCTCTCAGCTTCTGCCTCTACTATCCTCCTCCGACCCTGCTCCTGTTGCTGGTGGTTTGAGCGTTTTGAGTGGCAGCCCTCAAAGTCCTGCCTCTCGGCATGTGAGCAGTCGCCGCCACACCACAGAATGTGAATGTGGCGGACCTGTGTGGGGCAGGGCACTCGGTAAATGTCTCAATGAAGCAAAAGTTTCCACAGGCCAAATGGTGATGGCCATGGCCAATGTGCAATATTGTGCAAATAGCATACTTTGCGGCTAATTACGCCTGACAAATAGAAGGGCAGAAGCAGGCAGCAATGGGAACAGGATACAGGAGACGGGCAGTCAGACACACTGCTGGCCAGGAACATATGTAAGGCATTCCTGGACACCCAATGGGCAATCATCTTAATGAGACGTGATCAAGCAGTTCCTTAAGCAAAAGGGTGTCTGATTGTTGTCAGACTTTGGTTGAAGATTTAATTCTAGGGAACTGCCACTGCCAACTTCCAAGCCAAACTTCGCCTTGCCAAGAAATAGTAGCTCTTCCAGCAACGAGTCCCTCGACTCTAAGGACTAAACGTCTGTGTTTGTTCGAGTAGTGAATGCATTTTCCAACTGACTGCACACAGAAGGAGCTGAAAAGTTGTGCGTGCCACAGGCAGATTTTCACGCTCCCTTCCTCTTGCGGGTGTTCTTCCCGCTCCCTTCCATGGGCTTCTCCCCTCCTGCCAATTATCGGCGTTTTGCATTGTGGCCAGCTGCCGTTGGGACATGAATTATTATGAAGGGGAAAACTTTCTGTCGAGCTCTTGAATTGGCATTGAGTTGGGTTTTGGTTTTTACACTTGGCCTACGACTCCTTCGGGCTGCAGGATTAACTTGCTGCTGAAATATTCATGCGTGTGGCGACAATTATGCTAAAATCACAAAAGAGAAAAACATTCGAGGGGAGACTTTTGCATTGTTTGTTTTTTTGCAATTGCAGCGACGAATGAATGCAGAGGCGGCCTCTATAAATTGGCCAAACCGCAGACACACAGAAAGAGTGAGGGAGAGGGAGAGTGGGAGAGAGAGAAATCAACAAATGGCGTCCGAGGGCTGCGACGGCAATTCGCCGCAGGCTGCGCGCGAACAAAAACTTTTACGACTACGATGGCGCTTCCAAAAGTTTTCTTTACGACAATGAACGTAGCTCAAGCAGGGTGAGGTATGAAAATGAGGCACGACGACAAAGTTCAATTACGGTCAAACAAATTGTTTCGCAATTTGAAAACACACACATTTTCATAGTTTTGTGCCGCCCCAAACCACACAGTCCGCAAAAGGGAAGTGCAGAGACTACAGACTCCCCCCTCCTGCTGCTGTTGCTGCTTCTTTCCATTCTTTGCGCTCATTATCTTCCTCTCTCTTTCTGCCTCCTTCCCCCTGCTGCTCTCGCTACATTTCCAGCCGCAAAAGTATGCACACGCACAGGATTTTAATCGTGATTTGCGCATGCTGCGTAAAATTGAATTTTCAAGTAACCGAAAAGTTGTCTCAAGGCAGAAGGGGGAGCGGGGGGGCTGAGTGCTAAGAGCAGCCGTGAAGTACTCAATTTGTAGCAGCAAGTGATTGTATGTGTGTGTGGGTGTGTGTGTTGCGTGCACTCTGGAGATGGCAGCGTGAGAGAGCAAGAGAAAGATTCGCATCTTTGATTGCTTCTTGCAGATGATTCAGTTCCCCGAGGATTATCCACATGCAATAACAGAAAGCATAACATGAAAGTACACTCCCAGCTTGATTACAAACAAGAGAGAGAGGGAGATATATAGAGAGAGAGAGAGAGAGAGATTTGAGCGTAAACTAATTATGAGAGAGAGAGAGTCACATGTGACATTTGTTGTGTGGATGCAGTGCCAGATAAAAGACAAATCCAACCTGAAAGTATCTGGTACCAAAAATAGGCATGGGCTCTACACATATTTTACTCTCTTTATATATTTAAATTGTGCAGTCCCAGCGAGGTGCGCTGGATCATCGCGAGAGCTGGGAGAGTCGTGAGAGTCTGAACCCACTTCGATGCTCCTATTTAAAGCACGAAGTGTGCATGTAGAACTCAATTGAAATCCCTTGATTTAATTCAAGAGCTGATCGCGTGAGCTGTTGCCAAGGCAGCACTTCATCTAGCGGTAATCTGTTGGTTCGTGATTGGCTCGTCACGCCTTCATCTCTGCCATCTCTTAATGGGATTCGCTTCGATGACAGTTGCAGCGCTGTCTGCTGATTGCAAAACATCTCCTGCTGGCTGATGTGTTTACATGTTCTCTGACAGATGCCAGCTACCAGCTGCCATAGACCGCTCCTCATTTGGCATTCCGCAGTGTCCGACTACCTATTTGCTACGACTTAATTATGGACAGCAGCAAGGGGAGGGAGCAGGAGTGTCAGCAGGAGCAACCCAAGTAACAGGGCAACATGGAAACAGTTGGAGCTTACAACACTAAGTCCTGGCGTGCCTTGGAATAATCCCATTCTGCCCCATTCATTGTTTACTCTCCCTCTCACTCTCTCTACCTGTGCCTCTGCCTGCCCCAAGTAGATGCAACAACCTTCACTTGCAACAGTTTTCTCTGCCTCCGTTTTCCATTAGTGTGTGTTTTCGCTGGCTTCTTCTGCTGTTCCTTCTGCTGCTACTTGTTCACTTTCTATTATTATTTTTAGAGAACACGTTTTTAATTTCATTTACAATTCATGAGGTGCATGCAACTCCTACAGAATGGAAGCGGGGCACGCTCTAAGTGGAGCTAAAGATCCGCCCCAACCCACCAGTTAAAGTTGCAATTGAATTCGCGTCTCGACAACCAAATAGCTTTATTCCGGTCTGGCGCAAAATTCAATTTGGAAAGCTCTTTTAATATGCCGACGGGTCTTAGGCATCATTGTCTCTGCTTCGAGGGGGGGAGAGGCAGAGTTCTAAGCGGATTTCTTGCCTGTTTTTCCTGGTGTTTTCCCGGCTTCCTCGAGCAGGCCAATGCCAGCCTCGTATTGGCAGAGGCACACGGGCAAAGGCACTTTTAATTTAATATTCATAAGCAGCAGTTAATGAAAAACACTTCAAGTCATCAGAGGGGAAGCAGCTTTCGTGTGTGTGTGTGTGTTTAGGGGGCGTGGCTGTGTTTTGGGGGGTGTAATATCCTGCAATATTGCGTTGTTATAATAAAATGTCAAATATGTTTGACGCAATTCAACCGCAACACAATCTCTTCAACTCCGGACAGGCATTGGCAACGGCAACGGCAACGGCAACAGCAAAACCAAAATGCCACTCGACGACGCTTAAGGACACTTGGGGCTGGCGCGCATTGATGTCAGGGAAGGGACAGCAGCAGCAGCAGCAGCAGCAGCTAGAGGGAGGGGCTGGCAGGTAAAATGGCAATTCCTGTCCTCAGATTCCCAGCTACTTTCGCCGTTGTTGCTATTGTTATTAGCATAAAATGTGTGTACGTGTAAGGGCATTCTTAAAGAGCCCAGGCCCAGGCCACTAACCCAATCAGAGGGAGCAGCAGCTGGTGGGGCGGACCGCGCCGAAGGTTAGCACAGGGTCAGAGTCAGAGACGAGAGTCATGCCCCCAAGTCGTCGTCAATCTATTGATTTTCCCGTGTGCAACACACTTTGGCACACCTCAACCTCAAAACGGGTAGACAAAAGCGATGCACGCCATTTGTTGTGGCACGAATGAGATATCACAGAGGAATGTGTCACACCCACACGCCCACACAGCCTGAGCTGTGCATGTGTGTGTTAAAGGATAAGAGGACCTTGTCCGTACCTACCCATTCATTCCAGCCAAGCAGCAAAACAGTCAATAAAAGTCCACTTACATTTCTGCCGACATCTCAATTATTTTCCTTTCTCTAGGCAGGGCCAACAGGCAGGAGGAGGAGCATCGATAGGGGGAGGAGCAGCAGCATTGATAGGGGGAGGAGCAGCAGATGTGGCAGGACAGAGACCAAGACCCTTCACCCACTGTGGGTACAATTTCCTAGGAAGGTCTCTGCGGACATGCCGCACTGGCTTTGACATTTGCAAAAATGTTCGATGGGCGATGATAATTCAAATTACAGCAAGGGGAGCACCACAAAAGCGTTTAAATATTTCATCAATTCCTTGGAGACAATTAGTTATGATTGGGTATTAATTAATTAGCGTTGAGGAAAGCAGCAGCAGACCCCCTCGCACATAGCTGTCCAGGGAGTGGAAGTTGCTGTTTAAAATGAAAATAGAAATCGTGATAGAATGGGCAAGGGAGGAGGGAACCGGAATTAATTGACATAAATGAAGGTAGTTGTTTGCCTGCAGGCTTGTTACGAAGCGGGGGTGGAAAGAATACCTAAGTAGCGGCTGTCCGAGCGTCACTTTTCGTACGGATCGTGAGAGCGAGCTTTCGGAGCGCGCTAACAGCACTGTAGAGTCTACAGGTCTGATAACAGCATTGTATACGATGCACTAACAGCACTGTAGCACGAGTGCGCTAGGCTGTTACGTTGGGCTGTTAGTGGGCAGCGTAAACACGCTGTTAAGATAGGCTGTTAACAATGCGGCCGCCTCGCTAGCGCTGCTATTCTGGTCAGCAGGGGAATACTCTTTGACTGCTTTGCCATTTACCCATAGATCAAGCACTGCGATTAATCTATTAACGAAGGATTTGAGAAAATGGAAACAGACACAGAAATCTATTGAAACTGCCGCCAACCGATGAGCAAACCCTTTAGGGTTACTTCCTGCAATCTACCAGACAAGCAGCAGCAGATTATTGGCATTGTCAAGCGGTGTGTCTCTCCTTTAGAAGCTTTTGCTTTGGCAACTGCTCCCCTGAGGACCTCCAATTAAGCAAAGAGAAAACAGCCAAACATTAGAACGGAAAATCGCTTTATTCGTATTTTGTTTTTGGTTCGTTGTTGTTGAAGTTTTTTTTTGCAAAAACACTTGAAATGAACACAAACCCATTTGACCAAAAACCCAACTTAAGTTGATTACGCTCCGAGGAAGGGTCCAGCGGAACGGCAAAACCAAAGACAAGAGAGGAGAGGCGAAGGAGAAGAAGAAGGCCCAAGCTCAGGCGGAGAAGTGGAACTGGAACTGGAACCAACAACAACAATGGCAAGCAATTCATTCGCGGATTTCTTTCGGCTCTTTTCGTTGCGGGATAAAAGCAGAGAGAGAGAGAGAGAGCGAGGAGAGTGAGAGTGAGAGCGCGAAACGAGAGAGAGATGAATGGATGGACGGATGGTTGGGGGAATCCTGTCAAGCTGGCATAATCTGCGCTCTGTTTGCTTATTTGCATAAAATAATTGAAAGGCGAAATTTAAAAGAATCAACAAAGGCGCCAAAGCAGGCCAAGCCCGAGAAAAGAAAAGAAACGCTGAAGAAAACGCACTTGAAAAATACCCAGAAAAGGGAGCAAAGACAGGGAGAAGGAGAGAGGGAGAGGGAGAGAGGGAGAGCATGAACAAAGCATCGGTCCCAGAACGCGAATGAAAGACGGTCAAGTGAGCCGCCAGATTGCGCTACCAGTGGAGAGTGCACTAATTACTGGTGTTGCAATGCCCCAGAGGAGGCAGGCAAGCAGGCAGCCACTGTGCCACTGGTCTTCACTTTTATTTGTTTAATTGGGTTTTGGGGAGAACTTTCTTGTTTTTCACTCAATGGGGAAATGACGTTTGTTGCCTTTTGCTGGTGGACTAATTGGTGCAGCAGCAGGCAGCCGCCAGGATGCTGACAAGTGTCGTGGGCAAATCATTCACTTATTCAATTTGCAAATGAAGCGAATTCGATCTGGCTCTGGCAATTAGTTCTGTGCCACACAGGGAGCAGAGGAGCAGCAGCATGGAACTGGGACCGGGACCGGGACCGGGACTGGGGTTATGACCAATGAAACTCAATTGCTGATGCAATCTTCCGTTTCGTGCAACTCGCTGCTGTGTCCAATTGAATGGAATTAAATGCTGTGCATGCTGGGGGATAATAATAATAACCCGACTACACGTGTCCATCCAACGCTCGTTATGTCCATCGATGCTCATAATTGAGTTACCTTTGGCTTTGGCAATCCGCTCGCTGTCTGTCTCTCTCTCTCTCTCTCTCTCTGTGTGTGAGGCAAGCTGCAATCCATGCGCCAACCTATGCTGCATGCCTCTTAATTGACAGACGACGTATTTAAATGGAATCCGCGATGAGTGGGAGCCAGAGACGGCCGCGATTCTGATTTATCCTGAATGTGATTTTATAGCCACGTCCAAAGGCTGCCTCGTTGTGGCGGCTGCTGCTGCTGCTGCTGCTGCTGCTGCTTCTCCCCCGCTCACAATTGTCGTTTCATCAACTTAATTGAATTTGCCTTTCGACAACAGCAGCAATAACAGCAGTAGGAGAGGCAGATCCATGATTCAGGCTCGGCGTCAGGTGTTGGCTTTGGTATTGCTTACTCAGCCATCGAGCAGGCGGAAACCTTTGTAATTTAAATTCCCTGTCAGTGGGGGATTTCCACTGACATCGACTTCGCTCCACTCCACTCCACTCCACTCAAAAATAAACGCCAGGTATACGACACAACGCATACTTTTTTAATTATGCAAAGAGCCAGGGAAGTCAGGCAGCCCGGGAGGCAGGGAGCCTACGGTCTACGTGCGGCGCTGATTGATTGCCGACAAGCGACGGGCAACGCCGAAACAATTGATGACGACGACGACCAGCACAAGAGATGATGAAGGAGGGACAGAATGCCACCTCAGCCGGAAATCTGGCCAAGCTTCGCTAATGGCTGCCATCAGCAGCCGTAAAGGGCTGCTGCCCGGACTGCCGTCTGCCGTCTGCCGCCTGCCGCTGGAACCTATCGATGGGCGCGCGGAACTTTTCAGTTAACGAGAACTGCTGGCTGGCTGTCCATTAAACGTATTTCGGAAAGGGAACACTCTGCACTGCAGCTCACTCCTCGTGCCACTTCTTTTGAGCTGCTTTAAGCTGTTGCTTGCCTCGAAGACGTTTCCGCTAATGGCACTGGTTGGGAAATTTAACGAGAAAACTCCGTCGAAGGGAAGCACCAAGCAAGCAAACACCATTCGCCTTTCAAGAGTGAAACGAATCGCTGTTTATGGGGCAAGAGTATCCATTTACATTTTGCTTCATCTGCGGAGTGCGGAGTTTCAGTTCATGATTATAAATATCTCCATGAAAACTTGCTCTAAAAAGGAGTCTGGGTCTGCCATTCGCCATTTAATCCGACTGCGACTGTCCGCCGCCGCTCGCTCGCTTTCGCTCTCTAAGCTGCTGCCTCGACTTCATGTGAGTTTTTGACTTTAACTTTCATCCAATCTGCTCAAGGATGTCCTGCCTTTGCCCCTTTTGCGCTGCTAAATGCAATCGAACGGAATTCGATTTGCCGCGAGCACTTCGTCGAGCTCCTTCCTTTGGCGGCTTCCGCCAACTGCTGACAAGTTTCGAATTTCCTGCCGCTTCAATAATAACCGGCACTCCATCATGTAGCATGGGGCATGGCCATCATGTGGGCCCTAAGGTCACCGCATTGCGTGTGCAGGCGAGTCCTTGGTCCTCTCTGCCAGACAGCTCGCAGCGCTAGACGCGACGCGAACCTTGGCTTCCTAAGTCCACACACATCGCTGCACATTTATTTCCGGCAAATTAGGCTCCAGCTCCAGCTTCAGCTCCAGCTCTTTGGAGCGGTTGGGGCAACTCTCTCTCTCTCTCTCTCTCTCTCTCTGTGGGAATCCCTTGAAGCCTACGCATCTTGCAAGCCGCTTTTCGAGTCACTCCAAGCCTCAAACCCAACCGTTGTCAAACGGAAAACATGAAAATGATAACGGACAATTTATTGAAGCGAGCACACACACACACAGACACACACACACACACAGAGCGAGGGCTAGATGTGGACGCTGAAAAGTAGGCAACACATTTCCCCCACAGCCACACACAGAGCCACAATGTCCTGTGTCCAGGCTGTGCGCTACGAATGGGAATGCTCATGATTATTATGATTGGTCGTGCGATTCCCTGCCACTGGGTTTTCTCGCTCACTGCCTCCACTGCGACCCTGCCTCTCTGTCCCGCATCTCTCGTTGCCCAGTCCCTGTGCTCTGCCCTGTCCTGGTCCTGTCCCGCATCTGTGCTGTGAGGATGTTTATTTATTGCTCGCTTCTCTGCGATTCTGATTGTGTTTTTCTTTTTTCGGGTATTCATACTGTTGGCCTGCTGCTGGCGCGAATCCGAGTCTGAAATCCAAAGCTGAAATCCATTCCATTATCCGCACACACTATCAGCCATTTGGCAGACTCCTGCTTCCTCCGCCTGCTCCTCCCATCCTTTGACAAATATGCATCTACTTTGCATGTTTTTGATTTCTTACCCTCCTATTTTTGGGGGTTCCTGCTGCCTGCTGTTTGCCGCCTCGGGCTGTTAGCTGAGTGCTCCCGCAGTCGTTTCCTCTGTTGGTGTTTCATTTTGCCAGCTGCGGGTGCCGTGGCCTCCCTTCAACAGCTTAGCAGCAGCGTGTCAATGGCTGGGTGCGTGAGAATTTGTTGCCTTGCGAGCTTACAGTGGAAGACAGGACAGGACAGGGCAGGAGCAGTAGCAAAGGTGTGACAGGTGGCGGCGGCTCACCTGAGCCACATACATCACGAGGAGGCTGCTGCTGCTGCTGCTGCTGCTCTAGCTCCTGCTCCTGCTCCCGGCCATGTTTAGTAGACAGTTTTATTTACGCTGATGGCCATAAATATTTGAATTACAATATAATATTTAAGCCCAAAGGCATCTCGGCAATGGCTGCGTCTGTTCATCCGTTTGGAGTCGGATGTGGGGTGAAAGATTTATAGCTGCCGCAAATCTACGCACAGCCACTTAATGCATTTTAATTTATTAAGCTGTCAATCTGCCAGGAAGTAGGAGACGGAGCCTGCTGCATCATGTGTGTGCCATAAGCCTAGAGTTATGTGGTTTTTTCTGGACATGATTGGGTGAGGATTACCTATCGATCGTAGCGCCGGACTGCACCTGTTGAGGATTGCGAAGTTGCGGAAATTACTCAACACTGTTCTCAGTGCTGCCTGAGTTGGCATCCCCTTGAGCATCTTCGGTTGCTGTCACGCGTCAGTCTGTCTCCCTCCCACAAATGACCAATTTCAATTAGTGTGCTGCAGCAACAGAAATGCCTACACCGATAAGCACTTGGGTTGGGTTTTTGTCACCGAAACAATCATCAGTCAGACAGACACAAGGAAATGCTGGCTGACTGAATGCTGAGGGAATGCTGGCTGAATGCTGGATGGGCTGGTGGGATGCTGGGTGACTGCTGTTTAAATATGAGCAACAGATTAAAACTTAATTTAAAGTTGACCCTGTGTCGGGCTTCGTGTTTCCACTTCAGGTTTAATTAATATGTTAAGCCCGTAAAAGCCTCATCGGTAAACTAAAACCCTGCAACAGCAGCAGCAACAACAGCTTCAGTCTGCCGTCTGTCCGTATGTCGGTTGTCGTCTTGTTTGCTTTGTTTTGTTTTGTTTTGTTGTTTCCGGAGCTTAAACAAACAAAAGGGTTTTCGAGAACGCACGCACACACGCACACACGCACACACGCACAAGCAGAACTGTAAACTGGAGATCTGTAAGAGCTCTCTGCTCAGTGCGTCTCCCCCCCATAATGGCTCTCTCCTTATGCTTCTGGCTGTGCATATCAATTGTGTGGCAAGCAGTGTACTTACATTACGTTACATTAAATCGTTGTGTACGTACCGGTTAATCTGTGCAATTCCCAGAAAAAGCTCACAAGGCAGAGACAAGCCGTTACGTTCCATTCCATTCCGTTCTTGTCTGCCATTGTTTCACTCTCTCTAATGCGTGCTTCAAGTGCATTTCAAAAACACATGGCAGGGCACTCACTCGCACTTACAGCACTGCTTTGCTCCGCTCTCTCTCCGCGCTGCTGTGCATGCACAAAGCGTGTTGCACTCGACGCGCTGTAATTTGACGGCGACAAGTATGCAGCTGAACATTTTAAATGCATTTCACGCACTGCGGCTGACGTGCATCGCAACGCTCACACCACTGGCATGTCCACCGTCTGCACTGCTGCCGCTGCTGCTGTTAGTGACGTCAAGTGTTTTGTCTCTCCATCTCTCTGCCAGCGTTTGGCAGGAGCGTGGCTGCATTAGCACAACAAATTTCAGCATTTCCCCAATTCGCACGCACGCCCAATTCAATTAAAAAGGCAAAGCACCACGCACCATCACCACACGCGTCCTTTGTTCCACCTTTTTATCTGGCCACGATGCCTGCCTGCCTGCCTGCCTGCCTGCCTGCTTATCATGCAAATGGAGCAGCAATTTGTGCCGCGGCTGGTGCCCCCACTCCGCGCGGATAGTCGAGCGAGTGATTTATCTAATTGGCTGCGGCACTGGAATCTAGATGCTTAAATTGAATGGACAGGCGACACGGAATTCTTTTCTAACTTTTCACACAACTTTTGGTTCGCTGTCAGAGTTGTTTTGGCCAAATGTCAACAAAGAGCAGGATCGATAGGGGGGCACACAAACACGCACACGCAACTATCGATAGCCGCGCTGACCGCGAAGATCAGTTTGAATTTAAATTTGAAAAAAGTTGAATGCTAAATTTTAAAGTTTAAGTTTTTACACCCTGCCAAGCAGCATGCTTCAGCTTTTGTTCATGGTGTGAAAGTATATTAAAAACGCATCTGACTCGAGAGATGTTTGGCCTGTTATAAAGCCATTAGGCTAGTCCTTTTGTCTGCGTCCAACTTTTTAACACTTTAATCATTGAAATGCAAATTTGTGCAAAAACTTGAGCAAGACATGCGTCAGGCGCAAGCACATGTTAACATGGCCCAGCACTTGGCAGCGCCCACACACTCGGCCAGGACATGGACTGTCGTCCCTGGCAAAGGTAGAGGGCCGAGTATTTAACATATTCGAGCCCAAAAACTAAGAACGCATTTAAATTCAGCCTGCTGCGGATTCTCCTTTTCTGGTAGGGAGGAAAATGAAAAAGCATCACAGGGGCAGCCGAATAAATTAACTTGAAAATCGCATTTATATTCGGAAGTAGTGGCCGGATGCTCAAAGCCCGGCTGCGGATCCGGGCAGCTGGCCTGGGGCAAAAGCGAAATGTTTCCTTTATTGCACGTAAATAAAGTCATAAAGTCATCATTACAACCGCGCCAACAACAGTCACGGCTGAGAGAGACAGAGAGAGAGAGAGCCAACCATCAGCCGGAGCGCACTCGCTCGTTGTCATGTCGAAAAGAACAAAGGACAAAGTTTTGTGGCCCGCGATAAAAATTCGCAAATGTGCACAAATTACTTAAAACATATTAAAAAAAAAACAAAAACTGCGTTCCCCTTCGACAATTTGTGCAAAACGTTGCACAAATTAAAACCGCCCACTGGGCAGGGCGAACAAGATGAAAGGGAAATACCTGTGCCGAAAGTTTATGTCGCCAAATTGAGGTGCGTGGAATCGCATGAATCGCTGATAAGATATATGAAAATTCTGTTGAATAATTATTTGAAATTTCCCGCCAAGGGGCAGCACTGTTTACTTGACAAATTTTCCATTTCAGTTTATGGTCATATCAATTTTTACAAAAGCCGATGAGTTCTTCCTATCGCACAAAAGTACCGATATTTCTTTTCAGCATCGATTAACAAATTCAAATGTCGCGGGTAAACTCAAGACGTGTAATAAAAACATAAAAATAAATAAAACATAATAAAAACATATTAAAAATTAAGACATATTTATGATATTTCCCCATATCATTACATAACCATAGAAAGAACAAAGAACGTGCTTGGACATTCTTTTGATACGTTGAGACACGTTTGTTCCTGTCTTCGTTTATTTTGTTTTCGTTTTACTACCACATTCAGTTGATAGTCAATTTCATCAATATACAGCTTTATTTTCCTCTATAAGGTTATATTAAAGAAATTGGTGTTCACCTCTGTAAATGGAGGGGGCTAAGTGAACTAATTCCATAGGTATATTTTTGTACATTTCTGATGGTCAGGCGGCTTGTTTCATGGATGTACATTGGATATTTTGACTACGAAACTGAGTTCATCAAAACAAGATATGCAAACCAATAAAAAGTAGTATTTAAAATACGTCAAATTGTTTCTTCAAACGGATTAAATTAGTGTTTCAGTGTTAAAAGTCTTTGCAAGCTGGTAATATCAAATAGAACATCAAAATCGAGGAAAAATAATTTAAGATTCACGGTATATTTACAGTATATTTTCAAAAGGCAACGGTATTTTTCGGTATATTTCCTAGGGTCTGTCGGTACATTTTGTCGATAAGTCCGCGGTCACACTGCTTCGCACGTTTTTAAGCGGACTCGGCTTTTTTTGTCAAATTGCAATAACAAATCGTGCTTCTTAGCCAGGACTCAAGTTAATGGTTAAATAGTGACATCATAAACAAATTAGCCATAGAACAAACACAGCAGGACACAAAGACGGGCATACAGCCAGCTGCAGAGGGTAAGTTTACGCATTGAATGGACGAGACACACGCACACATGCCAGCCGTGCTACGGAATTCGCATCACTTTTACTATCAGTTGTACGCACATTCATGTACATCCGTGTGTGTGTAGTGTACGTGCATAACTATTCAAGTTTAAAGCAATTTAAAACCCACTCGGTTGACCTTTTTACCTTTTGCGAGTAGTAATTCTACCTTTGCCTCGACAAACTGGTTTTTCATTAAGAACTTCACAAAGCTTTGAAGCCTGCAGCGCATACAAATCTAAAATGCAAATAATATACTCCACTGAATGATAGACTTTATTCTTGTTCAGGAAAGTTTCTACAAATAGCCTCGTGGATTATTAAATACCTTTAGATGACGTCGATTTTTGTTGTGAATGCGGCTTTATTTAGCAACAGGCTGGCAGGCGGAGACAATAAATAGAACGTACATGCGAAATACAAATTTGAAACTTTGCCAATAGAAAATTCGACTCATCCCAAGCATTTTCACCGCGTGACCTCTTCGCAAACGAAACGCACAATAGTTGGCAAACAAAATGTTGCTTTCCGAGAGTATTGGGAACGTCCCCCCATAGCTAAAAGCAAATGTACGGCACTTAATGGTGAATCTATTTAAGCTAACTGTAATCCTAGTTGTCCCCCAGTTCCATTCATAAATCAACTCTGTTCGATTGTACAGTTAGCGGCGTCCTTAAGTGTCACAACAGCAAGTTAAGCCAAATGAACGGTTTATTATGTCATTTCACTAAATTTAGCACTCTGCGCACTCTCCCTCTGTTCGGCTCAAGCTTTTCTATCGCTCACACGCTCTTTCTTGCCTCTCCCTTCGCTTACTTTGCATCAGACACGCTGCCGCTAGCTAATATACGTTTTGTTTGCTTTTCATTATTTGTATTCATGCCAATAGTCGAATTGCTGTTAATTACCAGAGTCATACGCATACATGTGCTTATGCAGCTCTATTCATTTTTTGAGGCTTTCAAATGGTTTTATTCACCTTACGATTATGGGCTACCCTGTAATATGGTTTGTGTGCTTGGATGCACAGTAAAGGGAAACATCCAATTGGCAAGCAACAGGTGTCCACATATAGTTTTGAATATTAGGGATGAAGATATCAATAAATGTATACATTATGAGTTCGCCAAAACTTTCTTCCAGCAGCTACACACATGTGCATTGAAACAATATACCCTTCTATACCATCAATACCGTGCAAAATGAACCGGCAAAGTAAACAATAAGAACGAAGCCAGACGCTCTCTTGTGTTCGTGTATTGGTGCGAGAGTAAGAACAGCTGATGGCGGCTCTCTTTCGTAAGGGGAACTGCTTCGACCGACCGTTGTGGGGCCAAAAATTTAAATTTGATTTATTTTCCACAGTTTATACTGAAATGTAGAGGCGACGGCAAGCTCTGTCTGGCGAGAATTAATAATTTTACGACTTTCGAACGAATTAGACGACGTGAAAATGGAAAAACCAAACAACGCAGCGATTGTCGACTCAAATAAGACGCTTCATTGAGTTTAAGCATTTGTTTGAATTACAAAAAAAAAAAACAAACCAAAAGCTTTAATGCAAAAGCAAACAGTCTACAGCTAAAATCACGATCAAGGTCAGCGCCACAACAACGAAAAAAAAGCCAATTAATGAGTTATTTTTGGTGTTGTTTATCGTGTATTCCCCAACATTAATTTGTTTTTTATCAGTAAAGTACATAGATAGACAGGAGCTTAGTTTTTGTGTAGTGCATTTGGAGGAAATAAATATTAAACCGGTCTGATAACACACACGAGCGCATAAACCCGTTTAACTTGTCCAAGAACCAGTGCAAAAGCTTCGACAATATTGTGATTTATTGAGATTTAACAAAGACGGTATACAAAACGAGAGACACTGTGGACACTGGCTAAGGGAGAACACTTCGCACGACTATGTCGGGATGTATTTTTGCTTTAATTGCAATGCATTACCCAAGTGTTTAATTTGTAAAGTAATGGCTAAACTTTATGGCTTTTCATGGCACTATCCTACACACAAGTCGTGAAAAGACTTTTAACACTGGTTGTCCCGTAAGCGAATACCACACAAGAGAAAGCTGCAAAAGAGAATGCTAGAGAATTTTCAAAAATAAATGCCAAACGACTGCCTAACTCTGATAATTTCAATTAAATTCTGATAAATTTGCTTTAATGTAAGGGGAACGAACCCATTTAATACAAGGAAAATCCCTTGTTGCAACTGCTTCAGCTCAAAATTTGTTGCATAGTGTTCTCGCCACCAGGTAGCGTCACACATCTATTTTCTGTGCAGCGAGCACCTCCCTCTCTCTCTGTCTCTGGCAATTTCAATTATGAAGTCACTTTTTGTGCGAATTGTGTGCCAAAATTCATTTGTGTTCTGTCGGAAATTTGTCAAATTGAATGTCCAGTTGATAAGTGTTTATGTAAGCCCCTAACCCCCGTCCTCTATCGATTCACTTACACCCAGCTAATGCCTACCCAAAGTCGTATTTTATTCTATTTTAAGTACAAGTTTCGTACCGGGTACCACACACGCAATAAATATTAACAGAGACCTTGGCCAGAGTCTTAACAATTTTCCTTTAATATTTCTTTGATCTATTTCTCTTGCAGTTTGACAGCCAGCTCCAAGGAATAATCAAGATTTGAGACTTGAATTATCAAACTAAAATATATCCTACAAAATGTTGCGCAATAATCCTTTTCTTGGCACGCCCACATATAAATTGATATTGGGTCTGGGACTTTGTTCGCTGGGCGGTGCCATGCTGTACGCATACTTTAAGAATCGCAGCGATGAGGATGACCAAGAAGAAAGGAGAAATCAATCAGAATTGGAGCAACAGCAGCAGCAGCAGCAGAGGCCAAAGGAAATTGTTCTCAAAATGGTGGTGGACAACGACCATGTGCCGGTGATTATGGGCCGCGGCGGTGCCAATATCAAGCTGATTGAGGAACGGACCACGGCCAAGATAAGATTACGGTAATTGGATTTAAATGTTTGATCAAAATTGCAGCAGAAACCAAATATCTATCCGAAATTCCTTTCTTTTCAGCGATAAAGACACCCAACAAAAATTTTGCGACATTAGCGGCATACCCGAGGCCGTGAAGGCAGCCCGTGTGCTGCTCATACGTGACCTGGAGCGTGCACCCGTTGTCAAGGTGGAGCTGCAGGTGCCACAGCGGCTGGTGAGCAAACTGAATGGACGTGGTGGCGAGATTATCCAGGACATTGGACGCCATTCGTTGGCCAAGGTCACAATCGACACAAACGGACGGAATGGCAAGGCAAAGATCACATTGGTGGGCAATCAGAAGCAAGTGAATATTGCACGCAAATTGCTGGACGATCAGATCGAGGAGGAAGAAGAGCTGCTGCGTTCCGTCGAGGAAGTGGAGCAACGTCGTGAGCCACGCCGTTCGCCCACCAATAGTGTGGCCTGCTCCAGCCTGTACTCGTCGCAGACATCACTCAGCTCCATGCAGCCGCGCGACAAACTGATGGCTGCCCGTGGCGATGACAAGCCCATGGAGGTGTATGTCTCCGCTGTGGCCTCGCCCACCAAGTTTTGGGTGCAACTGGTGGGTCCGCAGTCGAAGAAACTCGATGATATGGTCAAGGAGATGACCAACTACTATAGCAGTGCCGAGAACCGAGCCAAACATGTCCTCACAGCACCCTATGTGGGTCAGATTGTGGCCGCTGTATTTAAATTTGATGAGAAATGGTATCGCGCTGAGATCGTTGACATTATGCCCAACCAATACAATCCCCAGGAGCTGGTGATTGATCTTTATTTTGTGGACTACGGCGACAGCGAGTACATTTCCCCAGCGGACATTTGTGAGCTGCGCACCGATTTCCTGACACTCAGGTGAGTCACATACCGCTGGGTTACAGCTATGGCTATAATTTGTGCTAAAATTTCCTCTTAGATTCCAAGCTGTTGAATGCTTTTTGGCCAATGTCAAGTCCACCATTAGCAGTGAGCCAAATACTTGGCCAAAATCATCCATAACCAAGTTTGAAGAGATGACAGAGGGTAAGTTAGACCCCCATTTAAAAATTGATATGAATGGGTACAAATATTGTTCATTTCAGTGGCCCACTGGCGTAAGCTTAACGCACGTGTTGTCACCTACAAAGAGCGTCCAAAGGTGAGCTCGGCAGTGAATGCAGCCGCCCGTGAGGGCACACCATTGCCAGGCGTGGAGCTGTTTGATCCCGCCGAAGGAGCTGATTTGAATATTGGCGATTTGATGATTACACAGGGCTTTGCCCTGCCCCTAGACGATGAATATCCAGTGCGTTCACGTTCCAGCACGCTCTCGAATCAAAGCGACTCAACGATTGAGGAACTGTGTGCCAGCACAACGCCTTTGACGCCCCACTCGCCCATGTCGATGTCGCTAACAATCGATGCCGACAGCAGCTCCACATCAGCGGAGGATGCGCATTTTGCCCAGCAGCTAGAGCAGTTGCAGCATAAACTAAATGGCAATGACCTGGCCAGCATAGATCCAGTGAAACTTACAACGACAGACCATCAAAGTGGCAACAACAATAATTCACCGACCACAAATGGGCATGGCAACCACTAGTTATGCTCGCTTAATTTACTCAAGGGCAGCTCTCCTTACTTGACGTGTACATAAAATGCTTAGTTTTTAAGGCAATATCCTTACATTGTAGTTATGAAGAAATTGTTTAATGTATCCACCCCCCGGCAAGCTGGGGGGCTGCATATCCTAGACTCGGAACTGACGATAATTTATATATATATGTCGTGGACTGGCACAAATCCTTAATTGTTTATAGAAATGAACTATATGCCATGTTACTTATTGTTTTTAGCAATAGACGATCAAAACTTTGTAAAAATTACACAAAAAACACACAAAAATGTATAAACTTCGCCTTTTAATGTGTGAAGAGATAACTTAAGCCTAGGTACAGTCTTGGGTGCAAGGGGGGGGTAATACACTTCCTACTAAATTAGTATATCATTTGTTGTATTTATAGCTATGGGCGGCAGGTAGATGGCCCGAATTTGACTGCGCAGGCGTGCAATTTCCATATCATCGCGTTCCATTTCCCGTACGAGCTGCGAAAACTGCACTAGGCCCTCGCGATTAGCCGGGAATCCATGGCCCTTGATTACCTCCAGCTGCAGTTGCATGACCAGGGGGAAGACGTGCTGCATCATTAATAACATTTCCTTGCCAGCCGAGGCCTTGGCTTGCGACAGTTTTTTCGAGTTTTCAGGCTGGTTTACACACCGAATGATGTCCATCAGTATTTGCTTGGCATTCTCGTTGTTAAAGTTGGCCAAATACGACATGGCGTGGGCGTGGCAGTGAAAATGAGTAAGAAATTTTACGAAAAATCCTTCAGCTGTGTAATGTTTTTTTTACTAGTGCTGGCAAATACATCGATGGCACGACTATCGATGGCAGGTGAAGTATCGCACAACCATCCTACCACACTGGCCAAACAGCTGTTGAGTGTACATAAAAATTGCATTGAACTGTATAAAGTGAGTGTTTTAGTTACCAATTTAATATAAAATAATCAAATAACTTGTTGGTTTTCATTTGTTTCAAGTGTGAATCTGTGTTTGAGCCAGTTTTCCAGCCCAATGGTTGATGCGCTTTCCAACACTAGGCAAGAAAATGTCACGTCGAAGAAACAGAAGCGACGACAAAAAATAAAAAAAGCTTATTTTGTCCAAGTTTTCATATTTGTAAAGTAAACGCAACTAAATGCGAGTAAACCTTTAGAATGTGTAGCTAAATTATATTAAATTGGAGAGTTATATTGCAAAAAATAAACGGTAAACAAGCAACGAGAGACCCAACGACGTCACGGTTTTGTGGGAGAGTGCAATCTAGTGCAAGACGTGAAAAGTGCGTGTGTGCAAAAAGCAGAGAAAAGTTTGGGGGGACAACAAAGAAGCAGAACTAACAACACACAAAACAATATACAGAGGACCGCGCGCATACAGGCAACCACCAGCAAACCGTAGCAGCCGACGAGTCAGCAATTTGTGCCACACACACAAAAAGAACCAGCAACAGCAACAGCAACCAGGCAGGGCAAAGCGCCAGCAGCCAGCGTTAACAGCAACATCATCATCACCATCATCACATTTGTAGCTTCCATCAGAAAATGAATCGCTCGGATGGCTTGGTCAGGCGCACCGTGAAGTCTCGCGAGAACGGTGCCGAGGGTGCAGCTGGTGGCTTGAATGCCAATACTCCAGACGACAATCAAGATGGAAACGATAGCAACAAGGATCAGGAGGATAACATCGATGATGGCGACTCCAAGGAGACACGGCTGACGCTTATGGAGGAAGTCCTGTTGCTGGGCCTCAAGGATAAAGAGGTGCGTTACCCAAAAGAAAAACAAAAAACATTCACAGATAGAAAGAAAGAGGAAGTGGAGTGCGGTGGAGTGGAGTTTGTTCGCGCCTTATCTTTCGTGCTCGAGTGCTAATTAATTGCTTGTTAAAGATGTTGCCAGCTTCGACTGCGATCTCTTGCTCTTTACCCTTTATTGCATTTTTGGCTTGTCGTGTGCCCCCCTGCTCGTTCGTCTTACCATTTGGAGGTCTGTTGTGCAATAAACTTTAAATGTTTTTCCCCCATATAAGTTGCATTTTGCTTGGAAAGCAAGTGTCTGCCTTGCCTTCCCCTGCCTCCACTTGTTTTGGCCATAAATCTGTGTCTCTTGTGACGTTTTGCTTATCTGCTGGTTGCTACTTTATTCTCTATGAGTTTTAATTCTGTTTCAATTCAATGCTGGCCGCTATCTAAAGTTATTCTTGGTATTCTCTTTTAATCAGTGATTTTTGTAGCTTGAGGCCAGCGTTTAGTCCAATCCACAGGCTGTTGCGGCAGCATAAACTTGATTCAAATACAAAGATAATGGAACAAACGGTATTCGGACACTAAGAAACAGATCTTTGGTAACATTCAACAGGCGGCAAATATATCGTTATTTTTTCTGTAAATATTCTATCATTTTAATGATTTATTCGGTATAGTTAGTTGATGTCAAGTGGGAGCCTTGTATCTTGAGTTTTTTACATGCCACAGCGAAAGCGCACTTTAATTTATTTTTCCTTGGAAGTACAACAGCAGTCTATGATTTATTCTATAAGAAGCACCTCTTAACTTCCTGTTACAGCGGCTACTCCACGATTAAAACATATACAAGTAGCTTCAGCTCTTCTTTAACTTAAACTTCAAATGAAACACAGCCTCCGGCTTGGGGCATTCCGGCATCAAACGAGTTTTTCGATACCTCTCTCACTCTTTCATTTTGTCTATGGTATGTGTTCAAATGTCTGTTTCTCAATTTGCATATTATTGAGATATTCAGTAAGTCATTTTGCATAATTTTTGGTTTGTTTGCCATTAAACTACGTGCCCCATTGGAGGGTATACTTTATTTTTGTATTGTATTTCATTTGGTGTGCTCCTCGCTCGCTCGCTTTATCGCTCAATTGTCGTGCTCAGTGATGTAAGTACATATGCTAGTATATATGTCTGTAGTAATGTATGTATGCCTCTGTGAATGAGTGATACGACGTCTATTTGTTTTTATTAGTAGTATATTATGCCCGCAGACCAGGGAACGGACGTGGACGTGAACGTGTCGCTGCGTCTCCATTGTTTCGCTTGAAAGTCTTCTGTGTGGCAGCCAAGTCCCTCCCATCTTATCAGAGACATTTTTTCACCATTTGGTTAATTGTTTGAGGAACTTCCACAGAAAATGTTCCACATCCCATGCTTTTGCTATTCATCCGTTTTCATTGCTTCTTATCAACGCCATGGAACGTCACTCAATATTGGAAAAGATATGCATTAAAGAACCTTTAAATATCGATGATAAGACTGTTATACTGTTGCGAATGATTCATTATTGATTAGGGTTTGGCAATTGACGAGAAATTAGAGGTTTGGCTGCCTTTAAGGTCAATAAAAGAATCTTTAGGAGAATTTCTTTTACCAAAAAACCTGAAATAAATCACCAAAATGCAGCATTTCCACGTGTTGCACGGCAGAAACAAGAGTTCAAAAGTAACAGTAATAAATAATAATGTTGCCAGGGCCACTGAGGCTCTTTTCGAGCGGGAATTCAACAGCTGTTTAAACTTTTGAACAGTTGAATTTGTTTTGGCTTAATAAACGAGAACAGAACACAAACCAACCTTTCGGTCCGTGATCTGCGTTCGGACATTTTCCATCAATGGAAGCCAGACAAGGTTGCTGTGTAAATGGATGTTCAAATTGGTAGATAGATCTACCATTGCATTGTTTATGTTGAATGGGGTGCAGTCTTGGGTATTCTCTTTTGCACTCTTCGCTTGTGCATCTTTCTGCCATAAATCTGAGAGCACTTTCCTCTTAAGTTATTTGCATGCAAATAAAGCTGATTGCTGCTGAATTTTTAGCAACTGAACTTGAACTAATTATATACCAGTGGGAAAATTCTCCAACTTAATCAATGGCTAATGGCGTTCCCCCTCATTAATTGACTGTATTAATTCTCATATTTGTGTGTGCAGGGTTACACATCGTTCTGGAATGACTGCATATCAAGCGGATTGCGTGGCTGCATTCTCATAGAACTGGGCATCCGTGGACGTGTAATGATTGAAAAGTCTGGCATGCGACGACGTGGACTATGTACAAGGTGTGTACCCAAGGAAATAAACATATGAGCTGCCCTTCAATTAATTACTATAAATTTTCTGTGTCCTAGAAAATTGATTTTGAAATCTGATCAGGCGACGGGCGATGTTCTTCTGGATGAGGCACTGAAACACATTAAGGAAACAGATCCACCAGAGACGGTCCAGAGTTGGATTGAATATCTTAGTGGTATGTAATTATTATTAGTTTAAATATTAATTAAAATTGTATTTAAATGCATTTTGTTTTTCAGGTGAAACTTGGAATCCATTGAAATTACGCTACCAGCTAAAAAATGTGCGCGAACGTCTGGCCAAGAATCTGGTGGAGAAGGGTGTGCTGACAACGGAAAAGCAAAATTTTCTGCTCTTCGATATGACGACACATCCGCTCAGCGATAATGTTGTCAAATGTCGTCTGGTTAAGAAGGTAGAATAGGGCATAATCCCACAAAAGAATACCTTCTAAAGAGACTCTTCTCTGTCTGTTTTTGTAGATACAAGACTCGGTGTTGTCCAAATGGGTGAATGATCCGCAGCGCATGGATAAGCGTATGCTGGCGTTAATCTTTTTGGCGCATGCCAGCGATGTCATTGAGAATGCATTTGCACCGCTAAACGACGATGACTACGAGGTGGCCATGAAGCGTGTGCGAGAGCTGCTGGATCTTGATTTTGAAACGGAGGCGGCCAAGCCGAATGCGAATGAGATACTTTGGGCGGTCTTTATGGCGTTTACGAAATAGAATGGGATACCTTAGATCCTCTCAACAGCACACACACACACACAAGAAACACACACCCAAAAAAAGGATTTATACACACACACACACAGATCTGGAATACATATTTTGCTGCTTTTTTGTGTTTAAGAAACGAAACTTTTTGCTGTGACTGGGATGGGACTCCTTTCAGTTTCAATCAAATATAAATATATATAAACTTTAAGCAAACACCCAGAGAGAAGAGCAGCCATAAAAGATATACAATCTATATATATATACGATATAAAGATAAGCTGCAAAATCCAACTGCTCCGTTCACCTTTTGGTTAATTATTTCATTTACGTATTCAACAATTATTCCGAATAAAACAAAAACGAAATGCTAGCCAATATTTCAAGTTCTTTTTCTAAAAAAATATAAAGAATAACTTGTGTTCCAGAGTACTTGACTTGACTTGAGAATAAATCTAAACAGCTAAACAAATACAAATCAGTTAACTTTTGAGGGTGTAGCTCGGGAGAGAGAGAGAGTGCAGAAGATCGAAGGAGATAGGAGCTATGGCAATGTTTTTGTAATTATAAACTGTAACCCCTAATTGTAAGTGCCGTGCAAATCTATATTTTGTCTTTTGTCTGAAGATCCTACTATATTACACACATACCATACCACATAAAAAACATTTAAATATATTTTAATGCCCCCCAAATTGTGTGTGCTTTTAATTATACATTTATTTTGTGATTGCCAAACGGAATTTTAGTTCAAAACGTTATTCAAATTCCGCACTTTCACTTTCTTTTTAAACTATAAACTTGAGTACAGCCACACACATAAGTATATGTGCACCTGACCCACAAAGAAACAGACAGCCAGAAACACTCGCAGAGACATTCATCATAGTTTTCTTATTTTATTTTAAATTGTTATTGAATTTCGGGAACATTAAAATTGATTGAAAGGAAACGAGAAAAAGGTTTTTCTAACTGCTTAAGAAAACCTTTTCTAACAGCTAACAAGAAAAAATCTTTTCTAACAGCTATAAAGAAAAAACTTTTCTAAATTTTAACAAAAAATATATGTGAAGAAAAATCTAAAATAATAAAATTAGAAGAGACTACCTACAAAAAGAGTACGAAAAAACACAATCTATGTAAATGTAAAATGTGCACGTCAAATAATAATAATTCTTAGTTATTTAAAGGACTAATAAAATATAATACAATATATAAATATATATACATAAAACTAATATATTCAACTGTGCAAAATTGGAAATATTTATGCGAACTTGGGGAACTTCAAACTGAACAGCAGATTTCAAGGGTACCTGCAAGGTCATAAAAAACAGGAAGAATGATTGAAAATCCTCCGGGGCTTTTAGCTGGTTTCCTTATTTTATTATTTATTGTACAATTTAAACAAAATTGATAGCAATGCTTGATTTGTTAGAGTGTGCAAGGCCAAAACCCTGGTCTGAAAGTTGTTAGGTTCAGGCTTCTTCTCTGTGAAACCCAATTTCGTAATTCTTTACATTTTTTATTTAATTTTTATCATTAAAAAGATTGTTTCCCCGATAGAGCACAAAAAATCAGTTTCGATGGAATCTGTTTTTCATTCATCAATAAAATATCTTTTTTGTTTTTTTGTTGCACACACAGTTTATATTTTTTTGTTTTGTCAATTTATACGACGAGGACCAGGGGGTAGGGACGAGGAGTAGTGTGATTAGGGAGGGGAGGCATGGAATACCATAGAATTAGAATAATTCTCACATTAAAACATTAATAATAATAATAATCATTTGAGTTACATTAAGTAAAGAGGATAAAAAGCAGGGTGCAGTGCACGCAAATTGATTGCAACAAATATGACAAAAATATTAAAAAATTCTTGGTAGGAAAAGACAATCTAAAAACTAATCATGATCTATCATCATTATCATCAAACCTCAATCCTAAAATATCTCCAGTGTGTGAGGAAATTTGCAAGTAATTTTTAATTACATATTTTTTAAATATTTATGGAATTTAATAAGAGAGTAAAATTTTAGCTAGTTGTTGGCCTCGTTTAACAAAATGTTTCATTTTCTTTTTAAAGGCCCTGGGCGTTCAAGAATCAGGTCGAAAAGGGGAAAGGAAATTGTTTGGAAACAATGCGAAAAATGTGAAAACTTTAATAAAATTAATGGAAGATTTGATACGCACGAAATGATAGCAATTAATAATATAATATATATATAGTATAGATGTATATGTATTTATATGTAGATATAATTGAAGTTTCAGCGCCTGCTTCACTCCACACGATGCACGATGCACTCTACTCCTTGCCTCACTTGCCAAAGCGACTGCGCATGGACGATAGCCGTCGCATGCGTGCCCGATTCTGGGAATAGCTGTCGCACCAGTCGCGTCCACCTGCACTGGAGGCAGCTGCTGCTGTTGGCAGCTTGTATGTGTAGCCGCCTACGTGCTAACTTAACAGATCCTTGATCTCCTTGTGCATGTGACAGAGGAAATCCACATAGCTGGCAGAGCCATCAGTGCCACGATCCTCGATAAGGAAATGCCGGAACACACTCTCCAGCTTGTCATTCTGTCGCAGCCAAGTGATCTGTAAAGAAAATATGAGATATGAGTTTCCTTTCACTTAGGGTAACATAAGATATAGATTCTACTTACCCTCATATAACGCGTACGCTGGTGCATAATCTGCTCCAGAATATCAGTAATGCGTCGCGCCAGTGGCGTCTCCGCTGTAATGTTAAACCTTTCGAGTGCCAACTGCTGCAGTCCCTGGACACCGAACACGGACTGCACAAAGTTCTGGGACAGCGACTGGCCCAGCCAAATGAACAAGTGCACACCGTTCTCCAGTATGTAGGCGCCATCCTCTGTGATCTTCTCGTGCGTGCAGCGCACTGGTGTCGGCAGCTCCGTCTCCTCAGCGCTGACATTGTGTATGGGAATGAATCTGGGATACAGAAAGTTCACAGACATATTCAGATCCATGGACAGCACAAACTGTATGACAAAGGAGCGATCGTCCAGCGTCATGTCGGAGCCACCCGATATCGCATCGTTCTTGAGCAGGCACGAGACATACAGCGGCAGCAGTTTGAGGCACTCGGGCAGTATCAACTGACCCGCGGATGTGGGCGAAGTGCAATGCTTGCGATAGCAGGCCAAAATCTGTGCCGAGCGGTGAATTATATTATCCTTGACCTGCTTGGGAGAATGCTCCATTAGCTTGAAGCAGGCCTGTTTGGCAAAGAAAAGCATAATGGCATCCAGATCGCAGCTCTTGAATACATCCGCAATGGTGGTGGTCACGCGCAAAGCGAGATTGAGGACACGCAAACGACGCTGGCCACTGCAGGAGGTATACAGCAAAGCCACCTGCACATAGATGTTCTCCTCGGGCGGCAATTTGTCATCGTGTTTGATCTCAATGCTTATGGATTTGGTGGCATCTAAAAGAGGTTGAATGTAAGACAAAAGTTAAGCTAAGAAAGGGTCTGTGTACCCACCAATACTGGCCAATTCCACATCCGTTGTATTGGACATGAAGAAGTGTCCAAAGAACTCTGTGGGACGTATGCCCGCCGATGTGCGCACACGCATAACCGCATCAAAGGCAATCGGTCGTGAGACATTCTTGATTATGTCCTCGATCAGCCGCTGGCCATCGACATCCGCCTGGAAGTAGGTATACTTGTAAACCTCTCCACCCGTCAAGCGCGCCACCTGTCCAATGGTGGCAATGTCGATGTACGCATTATTGAAGAGAAACAAATCCACCGAGCAGCCCTGCTGCACGCACTCCTGTCCGAGCGTATTGTACACTGTCACCTGTGGCGTCAGCACAGTCTTCTCCTTGTCGGTGCCCAGCAGCTTACGATCATCGCGATTCTTTAGTTTGCCCGGTGCCTCGGCAATGGGCAGCGTGGAGTTGAACACCAGCAGCTTGCCCGCGGCATTGGAGGCTTTGAGTGCCTCCAGGCCTGCCTGTATGGCCGGATACAGAATCGTTTCCGTTTCCTTGGTGTCTGCAAACATGCGAGGTATCTCCTCCATCAGAGCATCGATGACGGCTGCCGATTCCTCTGGATGGCAAAGAAAACCATCGAGCAGGGGCATAAACATCTCCTGAACATCACCAACAACCATCATCTGTGGCTGAGCAAGATTGCTCTTGATGTTGTAAAAGTGCACGGTGCTGTTGTAGGTGATGAAACCGACGCGCACCTTGGACTTATCCTGGCCCTGATCCACCGGCAAATGCTTGAGTATGTTCTTGATTTGGGCACACAGCAGATGAACCAAACCCGATTTGACCGTGTTGTAGGATACATCAATAATGAAGATAAATGCAGGCACCTCTGGCTGAACGTTGTTCTGTATTTGGAGGAGAAAGGCAATAAATAATAAACTGGATAAACAGGATTTGGTTCTTGGGTGTTTTCCCTTTCGCTTACACGACAGTAATCCTTGGTGGCTAGGAATTCGTAGGTTCCCAGCAGCAATTCAGGTCTTTCATGCTTATCCACACGCTGTCCGGTATGATCCAAATGCTGATGGTAATCGGGATGTACTGTCATAGGTACAGAAACCAAAACATTAGCATACAAAAAGGAATCCCTGAAGCTTCTCCAACACTCACCCTCTGACGACACCTTGCACATCAGACACTGGAAACGCCTTCCCGCATCCACAAACTGCATATTGGGTGACATGTACGCCTTGCAGCGATTGCAGCGAATCGGTCCCATGTCTCCAAAGTTCACGATGGGCGGCTCTAGCTCTCCCTCGACGGTGCGTGCCAGCGGCGAGATGTTCAGCGTCAGTGGCAGAGCTGTGGTCTTCAGCAGATCTCCTGTGTTGGGTATGCAGTAGAGTGAGGAGCGCAGGAACCTCGGCGACGAGTTGCCCTGATCGTGCACCACAAATTTGGTCGTCACCATCGGCGGCAGCAGACCCGGTTGATTGGTCACAAACGGTCCACCGGCTAGCCTCTGGTTCTCAATCATCACTTGAATGGGATTCGGCATTTGGTCGGGATCGAGGCGTCGCTGCGGTGCCTGCTGGTACATGTTGCCAGCTCCAGGCATGGGAGGTTGCTGCAAGGGAAAGATTGATTCGTGATGAAAGAATACCCACGGGAATGGCACTTTTTACTCACATTAAATCCAGGACGTTGCTGCTGTCCTGCCTGCCCTGGATAGCCGCCTGGTTGTGGGGGATATCCTGGTGCTCCTGGCTGTTGTCCTGGTTGCGGAGGATATCCTGGCGCTCCTGGCTGTTGTCCTGGTTGCGGTGGATAGCCCGGCATGGACTGCTGTCCGGTCTGTGGCGGATAGCCGGGCTGCGGGGGATATCCTGGCGCTGCGGGCTGCTGTCCGGGTTGTGGTGGATATCCTGGCGCTCCTGGCTGATGCTGTCCAGGATAACCAGCTGTTTGTGGTGCTCCAAATTGTGGCGTTGCTGCTGGTTGTTGGCCGGGAAGTGGCGGTGGACCGCCTGGATAGCTGCCTGGGTAACCGCCAGGCTGTGGTGCACCAAACTGCGCTCCTGGCTGCTGCTGCTGCTGTGGTGCCCCAAAGGACGCTCCTGGTTGCTGCTGCTGCTGCTGCTGTGGTGCTCCAAAGGCTGCTCCTGGCTGCGGTTGTGGTGGCAGTCCCGGCTGTTGCATGGGCGGCAGGCCCGACTGCTGCGGCAAACCGGCCTGCTGCATGGGTGGCAATCCCGGCTGCGACTGTGGCGGCAGTCCTGCTTGCGTAAATGTTGGCGGAGCACCTGCGCCCGGGGGCAACAGCGGCTGTCCGGGTCTTGAGGTGCTGACACCAAAGGGTCCTGCAGCTGGTTGAGCTCCTGGCGCTCCCAGGGCTGGTGGCGGAGCAGCTCCTGCTGCGTTCTGGGGCGCTGCAGACTTGGGCGGCGGCATATGCGGCAGGCCAGCCAAATGTCCGCTGTTCAGGCTCATCTGATTGATGCCACTGGCCACGCTCTGCGGTGTAATGGTGCGCGGTGGCGGCGCACTACCCGGGGCTCCCACTGGGGTTGGTCCATTGGCATAGGCTCCTGCTCCTCCATTGGCTGACGGCGGAGGCGGAGCACCAAAAGAATTATTATTGTTGGTCGGAGGCAGAGGCGCAGCGTTCGAATTGAATTGATTGAAACCCGTTGGGGGCAGCGGCTGTGCAGCCTGACCGGTGGGAGCTGGTGCCTGCTGGGCTATCTTCAGAGGAGGCGCCGGCACACCAGCACCAGCACCAGCACCACCCATATTTAGGCCGCCCATCGACGTGGCCAGCTAGATGGGAGGAAAACGGAGGAACATGTTAAAGCAATTTTAATTATACTTTTCGTTATCTCCAAGCACAGCTTCCACTCTTCCACCACGCATTACGAAATCGGTTGGTTTGACCTCTTTTTAATGAATGGAGGAAAGCTTATCAGGGCGAGGGATTGAAGAGATCAATGGAAGGGGATTTTATATTTGTACCTGCTGTTGATAGTTGCCATTGAGGTACGTTTGTGGCGCTGAAGATGTCGGTGGCGCTCCATACTGTGGTTGTTGCTGTTGCGGCGGCTGCGACGGCTGCTGCTGCTGCGGCTGCTGCTGTTGAGGTGGCCAACCACCAGGTGCACCGAGCGCAGCCCCAGGCGGTGGTGCTGCATATTGCTGTTGCTGCGGCGGCTGTGGCTGGAATTGCGTGGGCGGCGGCCCGTACATATTCGGATTCATACTTTCAGCCAACAATTAAAACAGACAACAACTTTCACACACAGAGAGTAGAGAAAGGAGAAGTGGCAGCAGCTCAAAGTTCGCCAAGGCAAAAACACAATTTCCTGGCTTATTTGGGACAATTTCTGTCCACTGACTGCCGCTGCTGGTTGCACTTGAATCGTTCCGCTGGCTTTTTCCTTGGCCACGGCACAGGAAGGGCAATTAAAAGCGTAAAATAGTTGCAAGCAAAAACGAACTTCCACGTCAGTTCCCTAATTCGATTTTTTTTCCCCCATTTGCTGCAGCCATTTGACAGTTGTTTGCCACGTAAAGTTGTCGCCTGTACGGGGTATTTTTGATAGATAAATGTGCGGTCCCACTGGTCATCAGCTGTTCGCGCTGTCTGTAAACGCACTGTGTTTGCATGTGAAGGTGGTGCGTGTAATAATGATTTGTGACGTCATGTGGCCATCTTGCTATTAATTATAATAATAAATTAATGGAAAATTGTAATTGATTGTTTTGTATGCACACTAGATTTTGCCAAAGTCAAGTTAGACAACAAAATTTGTTTTTGTTTATGCGACGTTTCAGTATATTTTGTGTCAAAATTGATTTGTTAGTATATTGCGGTATATTTGTACGGTATATTCTTCCACCTCAGTTTATTTGTCAACCGAAAACCCGAAAAACCTGAGATTCCCTTGGATAATTGCTGGCAAAGATGGCATTTCGGAGGCCATCGAAGAACTTAAGGCCCGCATAGTGTTCAATCTCGCGGATGTCGCAGAGGAAGGAGCGCAAATCGAGGCCATCTGGCAGCGCAGTATTGGGCAGAACATAACCCTCCATATACGGTTTACCCAGAGGCAGTTTCGACTCCACCATGATGACCTTGAAGAAGTGCGTGGGCACGGCCACCATATTCAAGCCAATCATCTCGAACTCCACGCCGAGTTTGCCAGCCGCGCGCTGCTTGGGCTTGTATAGTGGACCCGTGCAGACGTAGACCGATCCAAAGCGAAGGGTTAGATCCCGCACATAGATCTCCAGCTTGTTCCAAGCGCCGCTATTGAAGCCACGACCTATTTGTGGTGCAATGTTGGTCAGGAAGAAGGTCTCGTTGCAGTGGCTCTGGAGTGCACGATGATTGCCAGCAGCCGCCAGATGACCGCGATCAAAGCCAGATCGTCGATAGTCCGCCAGAGTGGATCGGAAATTCGAGGGCACACTCAGATCCGGTCGATACGTGGCGCGTGCACGATTCCCTTGGCTGGCTTGCAGTGTGTCCACCTGCAGATGCTCGCACACCCAATGGGCCACACGATTCCGTCGATCGTACGACAGCACAAAGTCACTGTATAGCCGTAAATCATCTAGACCCGGGAAGCCATACTTCATAATCTGCCGCAGGCGATGATCCGCTTCTTCTTTAGTTCTAAAAAAGGAAAACTACTGGCATTAGGATGATGATTGATGGAGTGATGCTGCTCCCTCCCTTACCACTTTATAGATTTTGGGACTAATGTAGTAGGCATAGGGATCTTCCTGTATCAACTGCTGCAATCTTCGACGGGCAAACTCATGATGAGTGTAAAAACCTGCCGCAAAGGATGCACCGACGGTGGTCAAGCCCACGACAAGACTTAGAGCCAGCAGATGCCATTTTCGGTTCATTGGAGGGACACACTGGAAATGGCTGAAGTTACATTTTGTTTATGGCTAAGTGTAAAGATTTTGCTTGGGTAACTGAGATCACAATGGTTGGAATTGGAACTGGAACCCGGTAGAATTAATAGGAAACAAACTTTTCCTTCTACGAATCAAGGAAAATCCTCAAAATTGATATCCTTAATGATATCTGTAACTGATCTTAGCTTATCCATAAATTAAGAAATGTTGTAAGTTCTTAAAGATGAGAACGCACAGCTCGTAAATTTATCTTGCCGCTGTTCTTGCCTGCCTTAAAGTTTTCTGTGTTCCAAGTTCAAAGAGTAGCCCGTTTGCCATTTGTCGAAAATCTACAGCCAACACTTCGTTGCACTTTCCAACTGCATTAAGTCAATAGAAAAAGTTGCAGTCACCGTCGCAGCGTCCCCAAAAACTAAAAAGCCCTTGGGACAAAGCCAACCCCCAGTCAAAACCCCCACTGTGTTGGGTGCTTTTCACCCCTTTTTGAACTACATAATAAGCGTTTTTGGGTGAGGGGGAGGGCAATGGCAATGCCTGACTAAACCAAAAACGGCGTTAAGATTTATATGCCAAATCTCGTCGTACTTTGTTATGCTTAAAAATGTTAGTTGAGGATTTAGAGTTTTTCGGTTTTTGGTCAGAAAGTTTTGGGACCGCTCTCTCTGCTGAAAGTTGGCAAAAGGTGAAGTAGTCTACTTTACTGGACCATAGATTCGGGTTGGAGTAGGGTTTTAAAAATGTTTTTGGCCTGCACAGTGTAAACTTTGAATGGAATCATCTACAAATTATCAAAGTGAGTTGTACAACTTATTAGTGAGTGAAATAATAAAGACGAAAGCTGAATGTTTAGTTAAGAGAATGCCACTAAATGGTGTCTATATAATTATTGCTCTCTTGAGTAGTCTATAATCTCTATCTTCCATTCTCTTTCCCAGATTTCAAGCTTAGATTCCTCAAACGCAATTTAAGGCAAAAACCTTTAATGACAAACGACCATTTCGGGTGGAAAACAAAGACCTCCCCCAGGCGATGGACCGTTCTCCCTCCAATCCGTTTCGGCAAACAGTTTGTGACGAAAATTCCGCCTTGCCAAAGAGGGAAAAACTTTTGCGACACTTGACAAAGGTTTCCAAAAAAAGTATAGCAAAAAAATAAAAGAAAATTCCCAGAAAATAGCGCAAAAGTGCAGTAAATTTGTAGACGCAAAGAGAGAATTTCACGGAATGTCCTGGAGCCGTGTCTCACTCAGATAAGCATCATTGTCAAAGCCAAAATGCGGAGAACTCAGATTTCTGCTCCTTGAACTCTCCTCAGAATCCATTTGCATTTTGAGGCTGGCCCCGAGGCATTGCCAATTAATTTTCAACATCTAATTGGTGGTTTGCCAAAATTCATTAGGGAACGAGGATGTGTTTGTTATGGCCTTTGGCTTTGCCCTGCTCCTGCTCCTGCTCCTTCTGCAGCTGCATATTGATTGATTTTATGCCTGAAGGAGGGGCAAAGGAAAGTCCCTTGGTTGCACCTCAGCCTGGCGGTCCGTGTGTCAAGAGTTTTACGTTTTTCATTTTCTGCGGATTTTCTAATCAACAAGGCTGCTCGCCGAAAATTTGCATAATTATAATGCTGCTCAGGTGTGCCACGAAATGAGGCAAAAGCAAAAGAGAGTGCCCCCGGCCTCTGCCACTGAGAGAAGGATTGGGCGGCTGGGCTAAGTGACTGAAAATTTGTCGCCTCATTTGAGTTTGAAGTTAATGAATTATGTACTCGGGGGGCGGAATAATTAAACGAGCTTCAAATGTGATTAGGGGCCAGGCAATTAGACGATCGAGTCGGGGATTCTTTAACCGCCGTTCCTTGGGGTATATGCGATAATTATTTGCTGACTGACAACCATAAAAATGTTTGCCCCAGGATTGGAAAAACCAAAACTCATTAATGCTTCAGGGGGTTACACTCGTTTCCTTTTTTAATTTCGTTGAGTTTATTGCAGGTCCACTTAATGGGGTAATTAACTTATCAGAGTGGGGAAGGATTGCTAGGTAGAACACTTTTTATATTTGCTTTTTATTTACTTTGTTAATAAGTGAAACATGTTTTGGGTGCGTTGTATATGGCCCGAAGGGAGCGTTTAAAAAATGGGATGTACTCAAAGGTAAGTGGTATGTTAATTGGGAGTGGGTTGGATTTTCTGGATTACTTTTTTACATTTCTTTGGCATATTTACAATATTTAAGAACTTCACTTCTAAGCCAGTTTATATCAATAAGCGATCTTGACAAATTGTTAATGTTTTTCCAACCGTAGAGGCCCAAAAAGGTTCCCCTTGCCTTTTATATTTTCGCAAAGATCGGCTATCATTTGTCGATGATCGTTGTCATTAGCAATTAACACTTTGTAACGAAAAACGCTCCCAAACAATTATCATGAGGCAGAGCAAGAACGAAGAAAAGGCACTGGAAAGAGGCGAGAGAGAGAGAGAGAGATAGAGAGGTAGAGAGGTAGAGAGCGAGGGTAGACATGACGTCGCCACGCTTTATCTCTCTCCATAGTTTGGCGATTCGGCGATCGTTCAGAGTCACAGCTCGGAGCCCAGAGCGCTTTGTCAGTTGTGCACGCACCATTGAGCAGGTCAGAGGCTCTCATCGAGCGGGGAACAAACTAAATTGGTGCGGAGTGTACGTGGAAGATCGGTAGTTCGGCAGATCGGCAGATCGGAGCAACGCACGCATACGAGCTCTCAGGCGCCCCAGGGCGATCTACAAACAGCCATGATCTCGCAGCTGAATCTGATCGCAGTCGTTGGTGCTGTGGCACTCTGTGCTCTAGCAGTGGGTAAGTTCATGGTGCCTGTATGTAACTCCATAATTGAATAATCTAAACAAGTGTTGGCTCTACTTAATTAGCATCACCTACGACGACCACCAGCACCAGCACAGAGGCAGCACCCACAGAGCTATCCATGGAGTTATCTCCTCAATGCAATTACACGCTAATCAAAACCAAGACCCTTGGCGTTGATCCCTCTTTCTGGAAGAAGTTCTTCACAAACTTGGTACCCTTTGTGGGTAGCTCGAGGAGTAAAATGCAATTTATACTCTTCAAGCGGGATTTTGCCGATTGCGGAAGGGAATTGCTCATCGACAATAAGGAAAATCTGAAAAAGTCTGGCTTCAATGCACGTCACCCGACACGGTAAGCCGACCGAGGGGGATTTCCTCAAAAGATTAATGTTTGTGATTGTAGCAGGGGGAACTTTTATACATTTGGGGGGGGGGGGGTGTACATTTTGTACTTTGGAAATTCATTTTGGGTGGAAATAATTGCTTGAAAGCTGCTGCCAACAAGCGTCACAGAATAATAGTTAAATGTTTTCTATTAGATTTCTATACTATATTCAAATATTTGCCAACTTCTGTCGCTAAATGTTATTAATTTTTTGGTCGAGCGTACAGACGAAACAGGTTTTTATTTGTTGTTTATTTTTGGCCCCCCCGCTTATCGCATTGAGTCATTGCCATTTGGCCTTTTTGCTCTGGAAACATTTTAATTAGCAATTAAAATACTCGTAAATATGTGGAGCCCTGAAATGTGGGAAATAGAGTCAAATAGTGACAGCAATTTGGCATTACAAGCAAAATAGAGATAAGATAATTGGTTGACACGTGAGGCAGAAATTCGACTTGGTGGATTTTGAACAAAGGGTTTTCATTGTTTCTTATTTTGCAGAATCGTCATACACGGCTGGATGAGTCAGAGCAAGGGTTCGCATATAAGGAAAGTGAAGAACGCATATCTGAGTCTCACCCATCCGGGAGTGAATGGAGAGCCCGCGCGCTACGAGGACTTCAATGTCATCGTCTGCGATTGGAGCAAAGTCTCAACGAATGTGAACTACTTTGGTGTGGCCAATATGGTAGAGGATATGGGCTTCCTGCTGGCCGATCTAGTGCGCTATCTGCACCTGAATGCCGATCTGCACTACGATGATGTTTATGTGATTGGCCACTCGCTGGGGGCACAGATCGCGGGCAGTGCCGGCAAGCAGATACAGCCGTTCCGGTTCAACACGATCTATGCGCTGGATCCGGCGGGTCCCAAGTTCCGTGATCAAACAGATGACTACCGCATCGATGCTAGTGATGCCTCCTACGTGGAGTCCATCCAGACGAGTGTCAGTCTGGGCTTCGAGCAGCCCGTGGGGCATGCCACCTTCTATCCGAACTACGGCAAGAACCAGAAGAAATGCTATGTCTACGGCTGTTCCCACAAGCGGGCCCACGACTACTTTATGGAGTCGCTGATCAGTCCGGCTGGCTTCTGGGGTCCACGTGCCGAACGTCATGCGGATGGGACGTGGATCCTGCTGCTCAGCGACGGTGAGTTCCGCATGGGCGGAGAGCCATCGATACCCAAGAATGGCACATTCTATGTGAAGACCTATGCCAAGCCACCATACGCCATGGGCCACAGATGGCAGATGGAACCGGATCCCGAAGAAGTTGATGACAACTCAACAGATGAATAAGAGATGGAAGAACTGTGAATAAACTATTGTTAAAATACGAAATGAAAGGATTGGGGGATTTTCTTGGGTTTGAGTTGGTTTTTTTTTTCAATTTGTATTTTAATGGGTTCCCCATTCGTTGTACCTCGGAAAGTGAGAGTGAACCTCATTAAAATAAGGAGAATATTGCATAGAAATATGTACACTCGGAGAACGAAAGCACTGAGAATCCGAGAGTGAATATATTTATATGGAAGTTTTGGCATTTTGGCATACAGAAATGTTTAATTTAAATATATTTCATACCTAAAATAAATAATTATTTCATGTTTCAGTTAAATTCGAGTACATTTTCCACTAAATATATAAGAATTATTTTAAAGTGTTTTATATTTCGTTTAAAACTTATTCATTTTATTTTTAAATCATGTTTAATACTATTATGTTTCATGCTACAATTATTTTGTCATATGTTTCCTCAACACTATGCCATTTTTCTGTCAGTGTACCCTTCGACTAAGTAAAAATCTCTTATCGTTAAAGTAATTTCGAATATGCGAAGCAATTTCAGTTTATGACAAAACGTGAGCCAAGGAATTTGCTTGGAATAAATCACAGTAGATATTTGACGTAACCCAGTTACGTGTGGACTTCACTTCATTTTAGGAGCATTCAGTATATATAGTAAAAAACCATTTCATAATTCTGCCATTAACAAGTAGAAAATGTTACGAGTTGCAAGATTTTGCGTCGTTTTCTTGGTTCTAGCTGCCAGTGTTGTGGCCAGGCCTGAAGGCGGTTTGCCTGCTGGCGAGGGCGTTGCTGGATATAAAACAAAAGAATTAATGAAGAAACCCGCCAATTACTTATCGGAGGATACCAGGGAAGCAAAAAAACAGGCATCTGACTTATATTCTGATGAAGCAAGTGACGAAATTTTGGGAAGTGAAGAATCATCTGGAGAATCGAATGAATTCGGACCCAGCCAGGACTCATACGTGGGATCATTGAGGAAGCAATCAAATAAACAATATAGACAGATTTCCGAGATACCAGTGATGACTGAGACAGTAACTTCAGACACCGTGACCACAGTAACCACAGAAATCGGAACTGTGTCGACAGAGACAAGCCAGGAAACAACTGGAAAATCCAGCCAGGAAACCACTGGGATGACAGTTGCACCAACAGTGGAAGATTGGCCCAATGAAGAGGAATCAAACGAGGATCCAGTGGAGGAGACACATGAAGAAGACATTTGCGAATCGCTTTTTGGATTTTTATGCTGGATCTGATCAGTTGAGCCTTCTGTTAATTATTTTTCTTATTTGTAGCAACATTTTATTTGTTTGTTTAAAACGAAGCTCACAATTTATTGGAATTCTTGTTAACTCAAACACTAAATTGTGTAATAATGAAGCCCGTTCTGTGTATTTTCGTATTTCTCTCCGTTTTGCGGTTGATCAGAGGCGTAGCCTTTCCTGTTATGGATCCGTTTTTACTCCAACCAGATACGGACTATGAAGATGTAGATGAATGGGCCAGTTATTAGATGCCTTTCGCCAGCTAATTGTTAAATTCGCAAAAAAAAACCCAAGCAGCAGAGAAGCAGCAATATACTTTTGGACACTGATGCTGCATTTTATAATACTTTAAAATGTAACCCTTGAGCGCTGCCAACAGCGTTTAAACGATGTACATTTAACACGTAATTCGACTAACGGCAGAACATAAAAATTCATATTTTCTGTCATGTTAAAGACCCCAGGGCCAATCCCCAAGGGTCCTTTGGTTACTAGAATATTTACACTCGATTTAAACGTGGGACATCAGATGGAAGAATATATATTTGAGCCTACGTCCAATAAAATATGGGTCTAGTGACACTAAGTAAATATCTTGAAAATCAAAATAGAAAGCAAGCTCAAATATTTTAAGTAAATAATTGTGTACAAACAAATGGATTTATTTATATTTCTAATCTTTTTGCTGAAGATCACAGCTCAAACCTTGCACGATGGGGATCCATTTGCAAACGAACCGGATGTAGATTACCAAGATTTGGATGAATGGGCCAGTTAGTAAGTTTTTTATTACCAACTTATTAAAATAATTGCATGTTTCACTTTCAGAATCATAAGGGCTGCTGCTGTTTCCTCTAGCGTTGCCTAAGGATGCCACTGCTGCTGCGGCGCTTCCTCTACGTTGCATACAATATTTGGAACATAGAAAAAAACTTAATTAAAACAAACAATATGTTGCCCAAATTGTTGCCGGACTGGCAGGGTTTCGGTAGCTGCAGAATATTGCAGTTTTCAGTTGCGAAAACCCCCTGGACCTGGGCAAAGTTTGTTGTTAATACATTTACTCGGCTTAATTAGCTGAGATTTTACATTATTCATGGCCACGTGTGACCACCAAGTGTGCTTAACCTTTTGTGCTGTGCCAGCGAACATCATAATTTTCACTTAATTAAAGTTGTCGTTTTTGTGGGTGCTGTGTTAGTGGGTTAGTCCAGGATGTGCAGATGATTTTTGGAAGCCAAAAAGTGCGAGGCAGTATTCACAGGTGTAGGTTTTGTGTCATGAATGGGAAAAGTTTACCAAGCGTTTTGGGGACACAACTTATGCCTTAAAATATCATTCTATTAGCACATTAAACACATAATTGACAGTTGAGAAGCCGGAAAAGCAAACTCATTTGTCTACCAAAAAAGACAATCATATATTTAAAGGAAAAAACATCAAATTTTCCCCCCAGAAAGTTGACAAGCTAAAAGACAATTCAAGCTTCGACATAAGCCTTTGATTGGCTTAGTAAACGTCTCAACGCACTTAGCGTAATTGTTGTCCTAAATTGACAGATTGATGAGCACATTCCGAATGAAAGCCAAAACACCAGCCACAAGTATAATAATCCTTGAGGTTTTACACACACACACACACCGGCATTGAGGGTTTAAATCTCAGGTGTAGAATGATTTCACTTAAATTTTATGCAAACTCATTTACCCTTTTGCGTGAAGGAGCTGCCCCGCAAGCGTTGAGAGGAAACCTTTTGCCGAAATAGTTGGGTTTGGAATTCGATTAAAGTCCCGAATAAAATGTCGATTGATGATTGTGTGTGGTGTGTGTGTGTGTGTGTGTGTGTGTTTGTGTGTGTGATTCCCCCAGGAGATTTTCTTACCGACTGAATTGTATTATTTAAATTTCACATTCATTTTCATTGGCACATACATTATTTATGAGGCATTGTATGCATGAGCTTTTGGCATTCTAATTAGAACTTTCACCCACAAAATGTCTCCCCAGATGACCACAGAACTTGGGCACTACTCTCAGGGCAGTGGTGCATCTTAAAAGGGTCATTACACCTTCAAAAAACTCCTTTTGGTAAACCATTTTTCGGTAGCAATTTGTCGCCCAGAAAATGGAGCGTGCGAAGCAAAACCCTCAGAGTGTCATAACTTTACTGGATTTGTGTGTGTGTTTCGGTGTTGTCACCGCTCAGCCCAAGAAGAGAAGGGAAAAATTAAAACGAAATCAAGTTTCTTTGCTGTTGTGAGCCAAAAGAAAAGGTTACAAAAGGCAGCAGCTCAGAGATATCCCAACAAATGAGTCTCCCGGCAACGACCGATGACAATGACTTACACTCACATCTCCGCAAAGGACTTCCAGCAGGACAGGACACACTTTACAGCAATTCACACTCGTTAAAGTTCGTGTGCACACGCACTTAGGTCAGCAGATATGCTGCTCCTCGTTTGAGAAAGAATCTTCCATCACTTTCATATACGGCCACGGCTACGGCTACGGCTCTGTATTTTGTATCTCCGTATCGCATCCAATGCTATTTGTGCAATTTTATATCATTTTTATGGCACACAAGTTTTGTACTTTGTGCCCGCCTGGAATGGGTTGGGGGTGCCCTGCGTCCGGTTTCCTCTTTAAAATATTTAAATTTGATGTGTGTGTGTGTGTGTGTGGGGGGGGGGGGGGGGGGGGGGGGGGGGAAGGAGCACGAAGGGAGTCCAAGCAATTCGGTTTCGTTGTGTGCTCAACTGTGTAATAGAGGCGGCCGTCTTGAAGTAATGGAAAGGGTAAAGGGAAGCCACTGCGGAAAATGGGAATAGTCGGAGATTCAGGGCTTGGAAATTGTTAAGTTTAAGCTTTGAAACAAAAGTTGAAGAGTTAAAAAGATAGTTAGCTAGATGGCGATGGTAAGTGTGGGACATGAAGAGTGTAGATAAGACGGAGATAATGGGGGAGTCATCTTTTAGGTCTCCATTTGGAATCATATTTTGAGTAAGTAATTTCTTACACAGAAGATTATCATTGTGCCAGTGTACATCATTATCAAATAGTACTGAAAAGGAAAAAGTACAGGGAGTGGCCTTCCCTACAAGCAATCTTCTCCAGCCCTGGCTGACAAGAATTTCTCCATTTCAGGCCCAAGCTACTCGTAAGTTCCGCCACACACACAAATTCCCATGAACACCCACATATGTACACATGTATGTACGAATGTATGTACATATTTCCCATACATATCTATGTCAGTTCACTTGAGTGTTTGTTGCCGCTCTTTCGCTTTTTCGGGCCTTCACCAAGTTTGCGGTGTGATTTTATGTGCAAAACTTAAATTATACAATTTTGGGGGCCATGAATACATTTTTCGGTTGTCGTCAACGTCTTGTTGCTGGTTGTTGCTGTTGTTGGAATCTGGCTGAATCTGAAGCTGAAGCTGTGTGGCCTGGTGAAAGGGACAATGAGTTGCTAAATGCTTTGAATATTCTTCTGGCCATTGCCTTGCACTGCATGCATAATATACGATACATGGCAACGTCCCTCCCCCATGTCAGATGCGAATCCTTCCAGTGTGGTCACAGAGTGAAAACAGGGAAAGGCGAGAGTGTGAAGTCTTGACGGCAAAGCAAGGCGTCCGTTCGGTCGGGTCGGTCATGTGTTGACAGGTCGAGTGTGTCATGCGGTTTTCTCTCTACCAAAAAAAAAAAAAAATTTGAACATGGATGTACTAGACAGTTTGCAGTGTCGGTTTATTCTGCACAATGTTTCCATTTTTATTATAAATAGACTTTAATTATTCTGGGAGAGGCAATATTGTTTATTTAAATACAGTTTAGCCGACAAAATTGTTTCATTTACTGGCATTGACCAGATGTTTGCATTCCTCGAGAAAACACCAATGTAGAATGAATTTACGTACACATCGATGTGGCCTATCGATGTTTGACCCCATTACTATACCATCCAAGCGCCGCAAATAGTTTTGCGTTTTGCTCAATTTTATTATTATTTCGTTATTATGTTATTATTGTGTTATTATGTATTATTATTATTCTCTTCCCTTCGAAGGCCGATGGAGACACGCTCTTACTGTTCAACGATATTTTCCATTTATGCAAACACAATACTGCATAAATAATATTCATAAAGGAATATCAAGGAACGAGTATAACAACTACAGGACTTGTCCAATGCAGATCATACAACATTAATTTCCCCCACCCATTAAAGCCCATCCGGAACAAAGAGAAAACTAAATATTTCTGAAAACTATTTGCAGAACGCTGAGCAAAGTACAGGGAAAAAAAAGAATTGCATTAAAAACATAAACAGTTATAAAAGCTCCGGCCAGGCACGTACCATGTCCAAGCAGCAGAGGAACCAAGAGGAACAGCAAAACATGACAAAATTAAGGGTGCCGATACCTTTGATACCCTTGTTTGTAGGAGTAGGATATTTAGTAGGAGTGCTACAGCAATGAGTACGAAGGAAACGTAGAGGGGCTGAATTGCGAGTGGAGAGTTGAGTGGAGACAGATCTCTCAGCGCTCTGAGAGAGTTGTACAGGCGAGCGGTAACGGAGAGCGTTAGCAGCAAGGGGTAACAGCGAGGGTAACAGCAGGCAGTAGCGTTAGCAGCAAGCGGTAACAGAGAGCTGTTAACACCACACTCTCCATTCCTATGGATATTGTGTACCGTGTTGAGGAGGGTGTTGACTCTTCACTGCACATAAACGAATCCACTGCAAGACTATTCGAAGAAGAACAAAGATATCATGGCAAGGCCTGCCTTCTGACACGGATCTCCGAAGATGGTGTGGTATTGGGTTTAGTTGGAGTCAGGAGAGCAGCCAACAAATCGCAAATTGAAAAAAAAGAGTAGATAAGTGGCATTGGGTTTACTCTCCCACGAAAGAGAAACTGAAGCAAAGAGAATGGCAAATAAAAATCAGAGCCCCCGTTCGTGCTCTGGCTGCAAGAATCCTCTACAAGCTCCTGCTGTCATGGCAACTGCTCTTCACTTCCCCCTCCCATCTTCTCGTAGCAATGTTAAGCCTGCAAGTTATGCATTGTTAATTTAATCGCTGAAATTGACTCTCCACCAGCCAGAACTTGCACAGGCTTAGCACATTGCCCTTCTGCCACTTGCAGCGAGAAAAAGCAGAGAGAAGTTTCCAGCAGAGATTAGGCATATATCATGCGATTATATGGCATAGTTTGCACAGCCCAATGACTTGGAAATCGCTTTTACTCCCTCTGCCCAAACGGTAAGATTAAGTTGCAGGCACTTGCTGCAACTTGGAGCAGGAGCAGCCAGTGTGGCAAGGCATTCAAATAGTTCCAGACATCGCGAAATAACGCTGGAATTGTATGTATAATTTTTAGGAATTTTGTGTGTAATTCATTTCGTGCACTTTAGTATTTATTGTTTAGTAACTGAAAGTTGTCTGGCTTTCGAAAGAATGTTTTCATGGATGCAAACTTTCAAAGATATTCGTCTGGAGATGTCTTTTAGATTTTATTTAATATTTCTTTACCATTGTCGATGATGCCTCTATGATGACTCACATAATGCTTGCTTGGAAACTTGTCCGGGCATATCATTGATGGATGTTTAATGATAAGCACAATGGGATCTGACAACTGACAATCATTCAGCAGATTGAGACACCTGATGTGTCTTGGATTGGTATTCAATGGTGATAATAAAAACCACTTTTATGGCAAACAATTGGCAGAAACAATCCATCATGAGACACTGAACTCTTGTTAGACTCATGATATAATTAAATATGCATTACCTCGGTATGTACATTTGTAAACGTAGTTTTCTGTAGAAGTTTTTCCCTTCTGACTGCAGGACCTTAGCTTGGTTTGTGGGTGCAACAAAAACATATCATATCCAGGGATGGTGCAACTTCATTAATAAATTCATTGTTGTCCTAGACAGTGCGCTGGAAATTGCATTAATCATGCGCCCCTTGGTGCATGTTGTACTTGAAATGCTATCACTTGTACCCAGGGACCCCGCCCGTTACTGCCGTTGCCGTTGCCGTTAGCCCGGTTGCCCGGAAGCATCCATCAAATTAATGAAATTTCATATTTGCTTTGCTCTTGTTCAGCCACCAAAGAAATTTGTTTATCCATCGCTTAAATATTATCGAGCTCACGTTCAGATCCCCCTCAATCTCCTTCTCCGTACCGAAGTATCCCATACCCGTTGAAGTAGTTAGTTCTTTTTAGTCGAGAGCGCAGTTACTTTCTTGTTTTTTTTGTTTATAGAATTACTTTCCAGACTTTTGAGCAACATAACTGAAAATGGCCCGTGGCTGTATGGCTATATGGCTGTCTGCGTGGAGAGCATGGAGGGGGAGGCTTCTCTCCAACAAAAGCAATTTAAAACGCTGACTCATGGCCGATGTGGCCCCCACTGAAATAAGTTTGTTTGAAAATTTTATTGAATTAAACCAATTTGGTATGCATGTGAAGCGCACACCCCACGGCAGCGCACACCCCACCCCAGCCACTGCTTTGTTAGGATTAGTCTTACCCCAGTACCCAGTCCGTTTAGCAGATACTCCGTCTCCTTCTGCTGCTCTTCCTTTCTGTTTTCCATTGGAGCTTGAATTCCAGTCACGTAACCGGACGCAGTTTAATGTGTTTAAACGCTTTTCCATCCACAATTCACACACAAAATGCAATCAGATAGTCATGCACTTGACGCCCGGACGGAACGAATGCCCAACGGGCTGTTGTCATTGTCAACAGCCATCGCCTCGCCATCGCCATTGCCATCGCCTCGCCAGCTGTTGGAGGTGACAATGTGTCCCAGGGGTCCAGTTGGGGGGAGAAAGTCAACTGGCTGCTGGCTTGTCCAGGGGTTAGTCAAGGCTAATTTGGTGAGGACCCATCGTCAAAACGAGCCAAAGGCCAAGTCAAGTGGCTTGCTCAAAGTGCGTCGGGGGGAGGGCGAGACGGCACTCGGCCAATTAAACCCATGACAAAATCCGGGAAAGATGCACTCAAATGGCATAGCGAGTGCACGGAAATGATCAACGACATTAAATGGCCATGGATTAAAAATTCTTAGAGTAAAGATTTGGAGTGGAATGCAACTGGATTAGGAATGTCTATCTGCAAAGAATAAATTTAATTTTCAATGAAAGACTTGGGCTTAAATATTATTCAAGGAATGTAGATATCCGAATAGCGGTTGATCTCAGGGTGTCTGAAATTAACGACTATAGGTAAATATCTTACCGCTCCCTCCCAGCGTTGAGTTGCCCATTGTCCAACGATCATGTGGATCACACTCAACTCCAGTGCCATGCACTTGGCGTTCAAATTTTCAGGTGCAGGGGAGCTGGCATTTATGTAGGTGGCAATCGAATGATAACCAAAACCAACACTAGCAGCAGCTGCAACGTTAAAACTAAATTGGCCAACCAAGCGACCAAGCGGCTGCGTGTCTGCTGTGCTCCACTATGTCCACACCCACAAGCAATGGTGCTTCAGTGGCTACGCCTTCTCCAGCTCCTGCTCCTGCTCCTCCTCGCGCTGCAGTGCCACATCTGTGGGCATTTTTGGCAGCAAATTGAAATGAAAAGCTCGTCGCGGTATTCTGGCTTTGTTCGACAGGACGATGCCCTGGTTGGCTGGTTGCCTGCTGATAAAGAGATGATCGGAAGTGGTAGGTTTCCTGTGGCAAAGGGATTCCACTGAAATGTGTCAAAATTATTATACAAATTTACACAATTTTTGCAGCGTTTATTTTCTTGTGAACAACACTAACATCGTTAGATGCAATGATTACAAATGATATATGGTTTGAGATTCATTTCCATATCAGCCCAGCTATAATCCAGTTTAAATTCGAAATGAGAACACCGCACACATTGGTGGCTGCCCCCGCCGAGGTCGTCCACAATCCACAAGCTATTCATATCGTAAAACATTCAAATGCAACTGCATTCAAAGCACCGCAAAACTATTTCCAACGATAGGGATAGAGATGATGGGCCGGGCATCGCCTGCCATTCCGGATATACGCAGCCATTTCCGTTGCTTCTGCTACTGCCAGGTTCCAGCTTCCCGCTTCCGTCCGTGCCATCTCGCACTTTGATGAGGAATTGTGGAGGCGTCCACCGTGTGCGTCGGGTCTGTCTGGGCTGCTCCGTTATTACCCAGCTTCAGCTTCAGCTTCAGCTTCCCTCTGTTCTCTGCACTCCATTTGTGTCTGGCGCTGTGAGCGTCCTTTCAAATGGAAACTTGACTTTAAGCGTTGGAAATTGTAATGCGCCAATGCGCAATTTATGATTATTTCATGCTCGTTTTAATTTGCGCATTCAGCAGACCACTTTAAAGCCGGTGGGGTGACCAGGAAATGGTGAAATAGTTTTCAGAAACGACAGAGACGGAATGGAAGACCTCATTAATTCCACGCACGATTCCGTGCTCTCCAAGCGAAAGATGGGAGGGAGAATGGGAGAGATACGAGAGGCCGCTAATAAAACAAAAATGGAAAACATATAAATCAGTGTCCTTGGCACGTGTCGCTGTCGTCGAAGGCTTTCGAGTCGTGTCGTCCCCCAGGTGCGCTCCTGGGTCAACCTAGAGGGTCTACCCCGCTCTCCGCATTGCCCACTTCCCTACTCAGAGGCGTCTCCTACGTTCTCCGCTTCACCTAAAGGCGCTCCTCACCCTACCTTCTACGGCACTTTTGGACTTGTGCGCTGTCACGTTGTAAATCTTCGGAGAGCAAACACAGGCAAACACAGGCAAAGACAACGCGACAGACGGCGACACAACACGCGTGCTTAGCCATATCCATTTCCACTATGTCTGGTATTAGAGCTGGAGAGAGGAAGTCGGAGACACCAAACAAATTCAAGCCAACAATTGCATTATAAATTAAAATACGTCAACGCAGGGAATCAACAGCTGCTACCAGAACTACCAGAAAATCTGGCAAAATATAAATATTTGTGAAAAATGAAAAATGAAATAAAATAAAATATACAACAAAAGTGTTTGGTCTTTTTGCCTAAGGAATTGAAGAATGAATGAAAACAAATATTCAGTGGAATGAACTAAATATTGCTGTGGTTCAACCTTTGGTATTTTAATTAAATGCAAGCCATTCAAAGCATTCATTCACAGAGCAAACAGAAGAGAAGAGAGGGAGTAGCAAAGAGAGAAAAATTACAAGCAAAACGAAGTAACGGAACTTACAAAGTAAAGGCAACCAAAGGCAAATATTGTTTTCCTATCGTTACACCAAAGAGAGAGAGAGCGAGAGAGAGAGAGAGAGAGCTGGAGAGAGTGTTGGGCGGAGAACGAGAGAGGAGGGCCAGATGAAAGAAGCTTCATAGCTACTGTTATTTGTCCGCTCGGGCGGAGTATTTAATTGCATCCCAATGGAGCGTACTCTCCTCGTACTTGGCAGAGTGCAACAGGAGAAGCCGTAAACAGAATTCAGTTGGGGAAGGGGCAGCAGCAGCAGCAGAGGAAACATGAGCCAAAGCCAAAGGGACGGGACGAGACGAGACCCTGGGACACGCTACGGAAATGTACGGCGGAGAGGTAATCGAAATGGTTGTTCGTTTGTACTTTTTACAAAGTTGAGCTGCAGACAGAGTTGCATCTTGTGGAGGTGCATCCGGACGGAGGAGCATCCGCCCAGAGTAAACAAATATTTACATATGTTTGTTCAAGTTTTATGCACCGCTGGGTCTCCTTTCCCCTTTGACAGTTTCTTTGTATGATTTCTTATGGCAAGGAAGTCACTTTTTTTGACAAATTAGTTGAGGGGAAATCAACTTCCTTGGGGAAAGAATATTTTTCTCTTTTTAGTTGTAAAGAAAATATCTCTGTGGAGTGTTTTACAAAAGTTGAGCGAATTTTGAATTGATTTATGATGTTTTAATTGGGAGGAAATTGGAGAAAACTTTCAAAAGGAAACACACAAATTTTAGATATGATTTATATATTTTCTCTTATTTACTTTGGTTTTTCCTCTCACACGTATCATCTAGATCTTATTCCTGTCTTGGCAAATCCATTGGATACCACCTAAAACTTTAAAAGACAATAAATAATTTCACATAATAAATTTATTATTTCTATTTTATGCATTTATATTGAAAGTTTCGCTGTCAAATCTTTTTTTTTCCTAAACGGTAATTGAAAAACCAAATTTATTTGGAGTTGAAAAGGGTACTTAAGCCGGAGACATGTCCTCCCATAAAACTATCAACAAATTTTTGTCAAGAATTAAAATATTTATGGCCTGTACGTGAGCCACATGCTTATGTTCCCTCAGTGCACTCAGTCTCTCTCTATTATGATTTGTTTATTGTTTTAATAAAAGTCAAAGATTCCTTGGGTTTGCAATTGCTCACACATGTTGTAGACACTTCCCTGTGATTAATGCACAGTTGTCAGCTGTATTCAAACTAACAAAAAAATGCTCTAAACCCAAACTAAATGGCAGGCCCAAAAAGGAAAATGAAAACTTTCAATGCAAGCAAATGCAATGCCCGAATGATTTATGGCTCCAACTTGAAAATGGAAAATGTGCGATTGTTTCCAACCCAACTTTCGGAGGGGGTGTGCCAGCAAAATGGTATGGAAAGCGGAAAGTGCAGGGCAAGTGGGAGTCGAGGGGGCGTGACCCTATCGCCATTCATTTTAACGTATGCGAAAAGCGAATCGTGCTGCGATTTCTTCGATTGGAAAAATTGAATTATACACATTTGATGAGCATAATAAAAACTGGCAGCTGCCTGTGCCAATAAATGCATTCCAAATTGTTTCGTTTCGCTTCGGTCTGGATGTGGCAGTCGCAGTGGCAGTGGCAGTAACAGAGTTTCTTGCCACACAACAAATTGTACAATTTTTCGGTGCAGTTACTGCCACAGAATTGATTTATTTTTGTGCCATGAAAGTGAATTGAAAGCAATGTAGTTCGAAATTTAAAACAATTCTGATGTCTTTTTTGGTGATTAAATTTAAATATAGTTTATTTCTGAAATATGCAATTTAATTTATGTCTTTGTTGCCAAATGTTTCACAGAATGGAACAGGGAAAGAGACATTTATTATAATTTATCAAAGCTAATTTTGTTCCCAAATAAATACTCTAAAAGTGTGTAAGAACTCTACACATTCGCTGCATGAATGTGCATTTTTTATGTCGCATTTTGAGGTCATGGGAGTATGAATAAAAAGAGTTTTTATAGGCAAAGAAAACGTAAATCGATTCACTTAACAGCGAATATTTACTGATTTATTTTGATGGCCAAAAACCAATGCACTTTCGTTTGCTATTAAACGGTAGGTCCATAACTGCCATAACCATAAATAGCTACTAAAAATACAGCAGCTATTGTTATAGCTACTATAACTATAGCTTTAGTCGCAGTTATTACTGTGCTTTTACTTTTATGCGTTGTTTGCAGCTCCAGTTATGGGCTTAGACACACAGGGAAAGTCCCTGTCCCCTCCTGCTCTGCATAAATAATATAAAATCTTTTGCAAATGTTCCCTGGAGCTGTGCTGCAACTTTGTGTAAGTATTTCGAACTGGCGCAATTCTGCAGATTTCTTGCCTTTCAGTGGCATCCGGCAGTGACACGGCACACACGCACTTTTCGCATCCATTCCGCGTATGGTTGAAAAATCCTGCACCAATTGACGCGAGAACTTTTAGTCAAGTTTATTGCATCAGAGCTCGAAGCCAATAAAAACGGGGGACAGAGTCAGAGGCACTGGCGCGGACCAGGCCATTTAGCCCGTGGCGGGGACAGTGTGGCACGATTCTCCGCATAACCCGCTCAATTGAAAAGACTAAAAGGAGGCGACTCTCAGGCACGTTCCTGTACACCGTCGCCCCCGCCGCCCATCTGGGGAGGTGGCATTCGGAACAGGCGCACAGGAATCGACAGGCGGCACATGCAACAGCGATTTTTGGTGCTACGTGCAACATGGAATGACAGCAGGCGAAAAGGAGAGACCGTGAAGTGTGCGGGGCATCGGATCGGAGAGGATTGGCCGCCATTCGTAATCCACTTTTTGCGTCCTACGCTTTCTTTCTGCATTTCGTTTGAGCCGCAAACATTTTAGCTTTTATGGCCGTAAGGGGGCACACACATGTCGGTACGTGGAAAATGCAATTTCCAAAAATTTCTACTACGTCTACTATGAAAATGCCATGCCACATGGCATACGAACAACAATTTTTTGTATGTACTTTTAAGTCGCTCGATGGGGCCAAAAAAAAAGTAACGTTGGTCTCCCCCCAGAGAAAATATTCACAGAAAAAAAGTTTTCGTTTTGCCATAAACCGATTTGGTAGCAAATTTTATGTCGTTTAGGTGGAGAAATTTCCAATCGGTTGCCTCCTCTCTGCCTCCTCTCTGCCTTCGACCTCAAACGGATCAGCGATTCAAGGAGCTTTCAAGTGAGAGAGAGAGAGAGATAGAGAGAGAGGAGTGCATGTGTTTTGTTTTTGTTGTTTTTTTTGGGTTTTTTCGCGGGTGACTTATTTCCGTTACTGTAGTTTACCGTTAAATGACATTAAAGGGGAGGGTCAAATGGTTGGATGAAGGCAAGCAACGAGCATTGACTAATTGAATTCCGCAAAAGCGGAAAAGCTTTTCAATTGGAAAGGGTTGGGAGTGGAGCTTTAATTGGAAGTGATATGCGAGTAGCTCAGGGCATAGGTAGAGAGATATAAATATATGTAAAAATAGATCTAAGGCTACAATTTTGTACTTAAAAACAAATATATAAATAATATTTTGTACGCTTCTCCATAGCTGTTCCACAGCGCAATGGTTTTTCGCTCTCCGCCAATTACTTTCCAACGGACACAATTTTTTTTCCACATTTTTTCATGCAGTTTGCTTTAATTGAGGTGCTCTCGATTAATGCCAGAACATGGCCAATCCCAATTGAATGGCACTCGATATCCCGAATATGAATTCACGCAGCTGAATCTGAATCTGAAACTGAATCCGTTCGCCAATCCGGGACATGGAGCCTGTGCAATCGGACGCAACCGCCAGCAGATGTTCTGCGGTTGTGTCATTGAAACAAGCGCATGGCAATGTTTGTCCAGAGTGTGTGTGCGCTGGTGTTTGGTGTATGTTTCGCTGGATGGTACCCGCATACCTCGCAGCGGATCGCACCCGCCACCCAAACAATGCATAAATAAACGAAAACCAAATTTGCGAAATTAATTAAATCGACAGCAGAGTAACGTGTGTGTGCGCGCTTTGGTTTAACGCTTTGACTGCGGCCAGTTTTACAATCCAAATAATACACACTGCCACATGGCGCTGCTGCACCACACGGGCATGGCCATGGCCATCACACACTTCACTTCACTACACTCCTGGGGTAACGCACCGCAAATGTGCATTGTGCGGATAGTTTAATGGGACTGTGAATCACAATTGAGGCAGAGCACCGTGGCAACGAGAAGTGCATGGAACAACCTGCTTAAAGCCTGCTTTGTCTCTGCTTTTGGGGGACAAAGTGGCAGTCAAAGTGAAATTTGACCAATTGGAGACGAAATGCTCATAAATGAAACGAGCTCCAGAGTGGAACACAGAGCTGTGTGTTTGCTGACAATTTAAACTAAATTGAAGCTTCTTTCAGTTTGAATTTAACCAAAAGTTTCAAATTGATTGCCAAAAGGTAATCCAATTGCCAAATTGCCAAAAAAGTATGTATGAAAGATTAACGATAGAAAAAAGTTGCAAAATCTGCTCGTTTATTTGTGTGCCTGCAAGTCGACGAAAACATTCTGCGTTTGGTTTTATTTCGGCTATAAGTCTGCCTAGATCTGTACCCCCTCAATATGGAGGATCATAAGGAGCTGAGCCTGAGCTGAACCAAACACCAGAGCATCACGGCCCACAGGGTGGTTCTGTCCGCCTGCAGTGCCTACTTTGCTATTTTCTTAATTCCCAGGCCAAACTGATCACTAGTCAGCAAAGACCTAGCTACCTTAATATGCCAGAAATGTTCGACCAACTATTTTGTGGAAGAATTCAAGAATTAAAAAGCAAAGAAGAATTAATTACATAAATAAGCAAACAGGAGATTCATGTTCACTCTTTTCATAACACAGTCAATTTCCTCTGCATAATCTGGCTACTAAAAGGGTTTTAAATTATTTGAAGACTCTTCCTTAGGCGGCAAATTTAGCTTTCGCTGCACAAATATTTGATTAGAATTTGAGCCAATCCCAGTGAAACAACAAAAAGGGTAAACGCTGTGACTGTTTCTTTATACTGGTGTGCTCTTATCGATCGACAAATGTACAAACAAAATTGTACAAAATATTATTATTTGATTGGTTTTTAAAATGTTTTTCGAATCCGAATCGAAGATTTTGCAGCTCTACTTTTAATGTTGCCGTTCTTTGCAAAATTGTTGCCTGTTCTACATTTATTTAAAATACAATTAGAGCTGCTGCCGATTTGGTTGTCTTTAAGTATTAGTTTATTACATTACATCCATTAAAACTAACTCATTTGCAGCTTTGACGAGATGCGCAAAAGGGACACTTGCACTGCTGACATGATACTTCAGAGCAGTCACTGCCAGAACACTTATGCCCGACCTGCCTCGAGGATGCAGCGAGTGCATTGCACTCTAATAAAATATATAAGGCGGAGGATAAAGTGGCAAATCTCGAACCTGAACCACCGTACAAGTGTTGTCGCTGCTCGAAAACTGCAGCCTTATGGCACACGAGAGAACTTTCCCACAAGTGCAGTCAAAGCTCCGCATCATTTCAACGAAAATTCCATCTGCAAGTACACATTCGTAAACACAAAGGTGAGTGACGTTTTCGTAGAAAGCTTTGTAGATCTGCAAATGAAATGGAGTAAATGAAATAGTGTTCCATCCAGCAACGGAACTTATTGTAATCAGTTTGGTTAGCATACAATATTTACCTACATATGTTGTTTAATTTAGCATCTTCTGTGCATAACTAGTACATGGGAGCACATGTATGGCCCTTGGCCTTTATGCACAGTGCTGATAATTCCATCTACGAGTAGAGTCGAGAAGGACTGCCATTGATTTGCATTTGCACAGCTCATTAAGGATTCACACAAGCAACGAGCATCCACCACACACACTCATCCACACACATAAATAATCAAAATGTTCGGAGTATTTCGACATCGAAAATTTGCACATCGATAGGCGAAAGCTGCGGGCCATGTCTGTCCTGTTACTGCTCCTCCTGTCTGACAAATTCAACTTGACTCAATCGGCAATTAATGCCACTCGGATGTGTCTAGGCCTAGTCTTTCATGATTTAAGATATGGCGCACATATGGCAAAGAATCGCTCGCTCATTAATAATCGGGGCAAATCGTTCATACATCACTCATATGTCATGTTGGCTCATTCATTCATCAAAGACAAACGAACCGAACGTCTTGTCTTTTGGAGCAGCGCGCCCTGTGCGTGACGGGGATCTTGAGTGCTGGAACTGGAACTGGAACTGGGACAGCCCACCAATGCCACTGACAGGCTGTCTAATCTATGTCTTTGGAGGGTGTGCATTCCCGCCCAAGTTGCTCCCTTATTTGCGGTATCAATCACAATGTTAATCTGGAGGTTTAAGTGGGATTATGTGGGTGGGACTCAAAGGGTTTAGACACTTACCACCCACCCAATCGGTCTGACTGATTGCCCAAGTATTTAGTAGGAAAATAGATGTAAGTATAAGGGAGTTAGGGAAAGGATATGCTATCCTTTTGAACCCGGTCCATAGCCAGTTAACGTAGCAAGGAAATATCTGATTGGTTTTGTTTTTAAACAGTATTTCCCATGTCGTTAAATGTCACTAAATTGTAATTGTTTTTGTCCTGGGTGCCCAAAATTTGATATCCATGTCCAAAAAACCAGCGCCCATACCAAAAACCCAGCCTCGTGCACCAGGTCCCCGAGGACAGGATACGAAGGCCAACAATGATCTATTCCTGAAGGAGGTCTTCACCGCCACGAACAAATGTCGGGGCCTGCACGGCTGTCCGGCGCTGACCATCAACAATGATCTCAACAAAGTTGCCCAGGAATGGGCCAATGTATGTACGGTTGCGATCCACCCAAAACTGCACTTCTAATATTTATCATTTCCCCTAGCATCTGCGCGATAAGAATGTGATGGAACACCGACCCAACCCCAAGTATGGGGAGAACATATTCCTCTCTGGCGGCATGGATGTGACGGGTGATCTGCCCGTGGACATGTGGTACCGCGAGATCAATGCCTACAACTTTGATAAGGCAGAGTTTACCCCGACATCGGGTCACTTCACGCAGCTCATTTGGAAGGGCTGCAAGGAGATGGGTTCGGGTGTAGCACGCAAGTGAGTTGCAGTCGATAAAGATGCCCGTGTTTCCCTTTAAAGAAATGAATACTTTTCCCGTAGAGCGGACAGAACTTGGGTGGTTTGCAACTACAATCCACCTGGCAATGTTGTGGGTCAATTCAAGGACAATGTGCCCAGGAAAATGAAGGAATAAAAGGTGCTTGGGCAGAGCCATAATAATAATTTGTTATAATAATAAAGACACATCCAGGACAAAAGAGCATTGAACGAAGTTATGGCCTATTTGTTGTGGGAAACTATTCCTTGGAGAGCTGATTCCACTTTTGGTATCCTTTGATCCCAAAGTGCCCTCTGCCCTCATTTAATTCCTAGAATTTGCTTGACTTCCCATCTCATGTGGCAGTTTGCAGCTGCTCTGGACATAGCCCTTTCAATCTATTATATTATTTTAGAATTTTTTCCTAGCAACTTCCACGTCAGCTGCGCCACCATGTCTTAATATTTCCACCTCCACTTCATTCTCTTGTAACATTCCTGTCCACGCTTATTAATTTAACTCTGCTCTTCTCTGTTTTCTTTTTGTAATTTTAATTTTTTTGCTATTTTTTTCTTTGCTTTTTGTTGAGAATTTCATGTCACACATCATTAATTTGACATTTTTGTCATAAATATCCTGCGAGGCGGACAGCGTACACTGCCACTGGCAGAGGGTGTTGCTCGAGTCACGGCGGTGTCAAGGCTAAATTATGGTAACAGCAGGTTCCAACCTCCATCCACCTCTGACATCTCAACAGCTGATGGACTGTCTGTCAGCTACGCAGGCGAAAATTAAAAGGAAAATTAAATTTTGCTTCATGAAGAACTTCATTTGGATTGTTTGCTGATTATCTTCTATTGATGGTGATTGCATTTTCTGCTATTTAATTGCTGGTTCTATTGTTGCTTTATGGCTTAAAGTTCAACACTTAATCGAGTGCCTTTATACGGAATCTACTCCAGCGAAAGCCACATCATACACCATCGAAATCAATTTGGTATTCCCGATGCTACAGAATTGATCTCTCACCCCTCAGCTGTGTCCTTCCCTGTTCCTGTCCCCTGTATCAATTTCCATTTAAACTTCAGCCAACTTCTGATGCATCCGCAACTTTGACTGTGAAAATCTCCGCTAAATCTGGTTAATTCCCGCACCCAGATTCGCACCATATTAAAGTTTTCGACCCCCCAGCAGCACGGCAGCAAGCGATAACTTTAAGCCGCCGTAGACGTAGTCGTAGTCGTAACCGTTAACCCAATAAACCGCTTTTAGGAGCGACAGTGTCAGGGCAAACGACTGTTCTCAGTTCCCATTGGCCTCAGTTTCACACCGTCAACAAGTGACAGGAAAACCAGCGCAAATACCCATAGATACACACACTCTCGACCACACACACACGCGCACTCACAGCGCTGGTCTCTGGCATCACGTCAAAGTTGGCCTGGCCTGGCCTGGCATCATGCCACTGGAATTTCTGTTGGCTACATCACCTCACCATCACCTTCAGACAACAAAAGCAAGTGGCAACAAAAAAATAAAGGTTGGAAAATGCCAGCGTGCCAAAAGCTCAGACCATCAGCAGAAAAAATAGCCAGTCAGCAACGAGCGTGAAAAAATATAAATAAACATATAGTAAAAACAGCAGAGAGAACACCAAGAAGTGATCATGGGAGTCGGACAACAAAAGGTAGACAATGCATTTTTAAACAGAAATTTATCGGACTTTTCTTTAAGTTAAAGGACGAGCAAGTGAGGCAGATATGCGAGTTGCTTGGGGCAGATTTTTGGTGAAGAACGTGAAGCCCCTATGGATGACACTCAGAGCCGGCCATAAAGTAAGTCCCTCTAGCATACTTCCTGGCACATGGCCAAACAGAATTTAATTTCATAAAGTGCAAGCGAGAAATGTGTCCCAAAGGTGTTCCTAAAAGGTGGGGTTTCTTAGGTAGATATTCTAAGACTAATAATAAAACTGTCCCCTATATTTGTGCCATAAATTAATTGGCGAATTAGTTTGGTCTAAGAAAATCACATTTGCTGTAGCGTTTCTGTTGATAAAATCCAAAAAGAAAACTGAAAACGGAGCTGAGCTGGCAGAGAATTTCATTTCAGCCGCTTTCATCTTGGTCAGAATTGTTTTAACTTTTTGCCAAGTTTTTATGTTACGTTAACTGGGAGTATTTATGCCACCATTAAGCTAGTTTTAAATTGCAAAGTTTCAGCAATGAAATATAATGAATTTATAAACCTCAAACGAATGTATGCTCCATTGAAGAGTATTCTTGTTTCCGCTGCATCCGCCTGCTTCTGTGTGCCTGCTGTGACAACGTTCATTGTTCCTCTGTGCACCTTGTTGAACGGAATGGTTAAATGCATTCAACTGTCAAAAAGCCGCATACAAAAGTTCAATTTAATTACCACAAAGACAGCGTGGCAACCAAGAGCGAAGGATGCCACACAGCGCTCCAGCTGCGGCTGCAGTTCCATCCACAGGTTCCGACTTCAATGAATCGTCTCGACTGCCAATGAGTTTGACAATGTAATTAAGCTGACTGAAAACTTTTCTTTTTTTTTCGCCATTCCAGGGTGCAAACCAGGTCACCAGCCAGTGCCTAAAGAACGGCAGGCTGCGCAAGCTGGGAGGAAGCCCAAAAGTCGAATGGCAGAAGGAAACGGAAAGGAATTTTTCACGCTTTGTGTTCCTCAGTGAAAGCTTTCTTCGTTATGCATTGTAATTTGCGTGTAATTTTCAAGGCGTTGGCAAAAACGTGAAAATGCTTCTGCAACATGAGAGCACAACATCAACAAGAGTAATAATTGCAACTGCAACTGCAACAGCAACAGCAACAAAAAGGGAAGAGGGAGGAAGCCAACGAAGCTGGAGATACTCTTGAGCAGACATTGCTGAAGGAAAGATTCGAATGGGAACCACTTTAGTAGAGTTGCTGTGATTCGATCTTTCTTTTGATTTGTAGAAAGATTTTAAAAACTATTTCCTGGTAATTCGTTGCTTACCAAAAACTTAAATACATTACTGAACTGCTTTCGCTTCCCTTTCTAATTTGCCAGCATCCTTTTAGTGTTCAAAAATCATCATACCCTGTGCCAAAGGGGGCCACAACATTGCCTGGCAGCTGCTTTAAGGCAAAAGTCTCATTTATTTTAATGTGTCGACGCTGACGACGTGCAAATGTCTGCCAGTTTTTCGCAGCAGCAGGTTTTCCCTCTCAGCTTTCCCTTGCAGTTTTCATGGTGAATGTTTTCCCCACGTCCAAATTGCTTGCAGATGCAACTGCATCTGTGTGCGTTCTTCTGTGCGTGTGTTCGTTGTAATTATTAAGCTGACATTGCAGCTGCTGCTCTGCTGCTCTGCTACGGCGGCGCTGCTGATAGTCCCGTTGATTTTGCGCAGGGATGCATAAACGATTAAGAAACGGTAATTGGAAAAAAGAGATATGAAAAGCCAACAAATCTTAATGTTGGATCATGAAATCGGTTTTCATATCCAATAGAAATTTCTTGTAGGAAAAATCATTAAAAAACCTGCTGCAGAATATAAATTCTGCCCGCTAAGTACGATTTTTTGTTATATTTCATACAAATTATCATAGTTTCCGCTCTGTGTTTCCCCAGCCCAGCCCTGGCTCTCGACTCATTCGCTCTGTCATTCTGTGTGGGTCAAACCTCTCTGCCACCCGCGTGGCAGACAGCGGCCATAACAATGCCAATTTTAATGGTCATTACAATAAAGCTCATAACCATAAAAAAAAATGCACAGGCGCACAGTGACATCGAAAACGCGAATAAGCGCCAGCACGGAAGCGAACACAACGACGGGGAGGGGAAATGGGACGAGACGAGGAAGAATCATGAGCATTTATTGGGCTTATGGGTCGTATTAATAATATTCACTCTGTGCACGGCACGGCACGCGCTCCCCAGATCCTCGAATAAAATGCAAATGAATTAAATTTCAATTTTGCACTACAAGGCGGGAAGGAACGAACAACAACAAAATATACACACATTTATTGGTTAACGAAACAATTTGTAGAATTATGTGTCATAGTTTTTTGGAGGGTTTTCCAATATGTATATGTCACAAATTTTTCGGGCTTATGGTACAAATTTTTTTGGCAAGCTCTGTTGAAGTGGGATTTTGTAGGGGATCTTTATGTATTTAAGTGTTATTTATAGTTAGGTTTAATCAAAGCTTATGCCTCGTATTCATTCTAGAATGGCTTTGTTAGCGGGACAGTTAAGGTAATCCATGTTCTGAGCATAGAATTCCAGGAATATTGAGAAAAAGACAAATATTGACTAAGGCAACAATTCCTACAAGTTTGCCACCTGAGACCAAGGGACCAAGCGAAGCCCATGCAGGCATAAGGAATCATTCTGGCTCCTCTAAAATGGGGTTTTCCCTGGCAATGAGTAGCGGTAGGCAGTCCTTCATGAGAAATTCCTTTATGTAAGCGCTTCAGCGTCTCCTCCATAAGAAACCAAAGAGCTGAAATCTCTGGCAGCACACAGACAGTCGAGTCGCGTACATCATTCAACCTCATAATTACTTAAGGCTCCCGTCGCTGAGAGCCACCACAGTAATTATGAATATCACGCACTCGCAGTGATGGGCAAGCCACAATAACCGCACATAAATTATGCACAAAAGTAGCCACGAAAAGTTTATCTTCAGTTTCCATTTGGCTGTTGATTTTTCATAGAAGAAATATTGCCCACGCCGCGGGTGGTGAGCGAGGGAGCGAGCGAGTCCAACTAAATGGCTTCCTGTGGATGCATCCGCCGCTGACACCCACTGCGCCGCGACCTGCTGTGTGCAGGACATATATAAATATATTTTGCAAATTGTAATTTAAAACATTTTGGAGCGCAGCCAAGTAATAATTTGTGCCATGGCTGCACTTCTCCGGCTGCATCTTGTCCGTGGCAACGGATTCCCGTATCCCGTATTCCGTATTCCGTATTTTGAATTGTGAAATGGCGGAATTGATGCGCTCGACTGCACTGAGCCCTGGCTCATCTGAGGGGGATGCAAACAGAACCATTGCCCTATCCGTGGCAGAAGCCAAAGCCCTGGCATTGTTATCGTATCCGTTTTTTTCTCCCACTTCTTTTTCGTTTTCCATTTTCCATTTTCTATTTTCGCTCTTTTTTTTTTTGTTGGTGTTTTCCATTTGGTGGCATATCAATGCGACTCCTTGAGAATAGCATTTTATTGCTTCAAACAACATGGAAAGTCAAGTGTTGCAGTCTAGCGCAATTATTCTGGGCTCCCGATCTGATCTGCTGCTTCTCTGGCTGCTGCCTCTGCGGGTATTTGTTGTCCTCCTCCCCCTCTCTTGGCTACGGCGCAATAAATTCTATTAAAATGCAATTTGAAGGCTCTGTGATTTTAAATAATGGCAAGCGGCAGAGGCAGAGGCAGAGGCAGCCCTCGGGTTAATGCAGACAGCAGCGGCATCCAATTCTCCTTTTGTTATCCTTGGGGCTTGGCAAACGTTTGGGTTTCCCTTTTTAGCCCGAGATGGAGATTTATGCAATCTTCTGGCTGTTGTTTGTCTGCCGGATATTCGAAGTATTTATGGTTGGCCCCGAGAGTCCTTAGCTAATTGGGTTGTCAATTTCAATGGAAAGTTTGTTTGGGTCGCCAAGTAGCATCCTCTAGAATTAGTAGAAGTTTGTGTAACGTAACCCAAACATACTCTTATATGAAGCCAAAAAGAGAACCGCAGTGGAAACTTGGCCAAAAGAAATGGCAATTTAATTAATCCTGGCTTGGTGAGTGCAGAGTGGCGAGTGTGGAGTGGGCGTGAGAGGAAAAGCTAGCGAAAGATTAAAATAGTTGAAATGTCATTAGCACCAAAGGGCCGCAGTACAAGGCACTGGGCCAAAGGATCAACCGAGGAGAGAATGGTCATCGTGTTGACCACACAATTGTGTGGTCACGTGATGACTTTTTGGCGCTGCTCTTGTGGTCATAATTTCACAGCCACAAAAAGAGGAATGGCACAGAAAGCTAAAAGGAAGAAGGCAATTCAAGGAAACTCTGAGTGCTGGCCACCACTGCTGCTCCAGGGACTATCTGCTTGGTGCTTTTTGTGTGCTCTTTAAGTTCCTGTTAAAAATTCATTAGGAGTTTTAATTAAAATTCCCTCTGTGCACCGGGCAAAGGCGCCATTTCAACACTTAGCGTTAGTTCGCTCACATTGCCAATGTCTCACAAAAGAAATTTGCTGCACAAAAACTAAACTGAAATAAGAAGAAAAAGAGGAGACTGCCTTTGTGCACAGATGTTTTTTTTAGGTTGAGGCATTGCCCTCTTCCGACTCATAATTCTAACAGCCAAAAAAAAAGAAAGAAAAAAGCGGAGAGAAATGAAGGGAAATGTTGGTTTTGGTGGCAGAAAATGTAAATGCCCTTTCAGTGTCTATGAGAGATCTACGATATACAGCATTTCGTCAGCTGAACACACAGTAAAATTGCCGAAAAGATCAGGGCAGCAGTACTGTTAGCACCAGACGTGAACAGCCTGTTAGCGAGTGGTAACAGAGAGCGTTAACAGCGAGTGGTAAAAGCAAGCATTAACAGCAAACGGTAACAGCGAGAGATAATATCGCGCGGTAACAGCAAGCGTTACTCTGATCCGTAACAGCATGCTAAAATGTTACCATGCGGTAAACCTGCTGTTGCTCTGAACATAAACTAAAATGTTAATCTTCTCGAACGATTAGACGTATGACGTATGCAACGTTGGCAAACATTCAGCACAATTCCTAATACCCTCTAGAAGGGCACACAATAAGAGAGAAAACCACAACGACAGCATCCACATGTGACCGGCGGGCCTGTGTGAAGGCGATGACGCCGCTGGCACTTTACATGCATGACTACGTGTCCTTTTAATATCCTGTACACAGGCGGCGCTTCAAAACTTCCGCTGGCAAATAAATAAAAATGTCACGAAATATATGTACTCGTCCTCGTTGACATGAAATATATGTTTATGTGAAAATACAAGCCATGTTTGAGAAAGTTTTTGTGTATTTTTAAAACGCACAACAAACAATAATTTGTTGGCTTTTTTTTTGCACTTGTTTCAATTATTTAACTATTGAAATTTTAGTATGACTAATTGGATATGTTTTGAGTGCGCTGTTTGTTTGTTAAATAAATACTTTAACGCAACTGGCTGGATTGATTGAAACTGAAATTGAAAAGAACATCCTGGATTAACCGAAAACAAGTCTAAATAGTTCTTTAAAATACAAATAACTTGGCCAAGTTTGAAACAAAATTATTGAAAATGCGAGCACAATTTATAATGGACGATTATTTCGCCCGATTGAAATATATCAATTATCCAAAAACTAATGCAAAAATATTTCATTTCAAATCCCTAATCACCTCTCTCGCTGTCATCAATCATTTGACTCTGTCAATTAACAAAAAACCAGTCAAATGTTGACAACGTATGACTGAAATGTTGAAAATTAAACAAAATGTTAGTTAATTCCCCCAGCGAATTGAATGTAACGCGTCATTTCACACATTATTGTGACATTCTGGCGACGGTTCTTCTTGGTCTGGACATCTAGTATAATGCGATGCTATATTCATAATTAGTTTGCATAATTTGACTCGACCCGCCAGTGAAGGCATTCCTGTATGTGCTCGTCGATGGTCCATGGACCATGGGTCCGATCCGTCCCTGAACAATATTCAATTACAAACATTGCTGAATGTTCCCAAACATTTGGAGTGTCTGGCTGGAAATTAATTTGTTTGTGTAACCGGGCAAACTAACACTACTATTCCTCATTTCTCATTCCAGATCTACAATGGACCCACAATGGGTGGTGCGGGAGGTGTGCCAACAAATTGCGTACGTGTACGGGTGTCCTGTTGGTCCTTTGGTAATTGTAATGCGAGCAAATAAACGAGCGAGTCCAACACACGAATATTCATACAACAATGGAACAAACAGCCAGCTGAGTGAGGAGCTGCAGGACCCACCAAGGACATGGCCAGCACACAGATGTGAATGTGAATGCAGATGCAGATGGAGCTGGAGCTGGAGAGAAAGGCAAATGCCAGAACAGGACACGACAAATGCCTGGTGTGTGGGTTGCCTTGTTATCCGCACCCCCCAACCACGCTCCTCCCCATTTTATATTTCCAGCAAATGGCAACAATTTTTTAATTTCAATTCTACTTTTCATCTTTTTTTCTCTTTTTAAATGCGAGTAGGGCTATTTTTCAGGTGCTCAACTGAAACAAGTTGTCCAGCCAACACCTGCAATATCCTGCTGTGGTCAGCTCCTGTTTTCAGTGTGTTCCTACGCTCCCCTGAACAAGTTCCCCAAGCGTCGATCGTTGTGTAAAGTTTTCGCAACGAGATTGTAGAGCATTAGCCAGCTACATATGACATTTTAAAGTGTTGTCCCGACTGGGAACTGGCTGTTGCCGTGGGAATTGCCTGATTGGATGTTAGGGGGGAAGGGAGAGAGAAAATGTTGCCAAAATTGAATTCACAAAGTTATGAATAGTTAATGTGTGAGGGAGGAAGGTGTGATACAATATGGGAATAGGATATGTTATGCGTAAGAGAGAGGTAAACTTTTTAAGCGATTTAGTTAAGTGTTTAAATTGGAATACTTGGCAGATAAAATTTAAATTAAAGTACGCTGGATTCACCTTTTGCTTTAAGTTAGCCATATTCTAAAATTGAAGGCAAATCAAAGTAATGAAAACACAATGCCAAAACAGTTTTTAGAGTACAGACAATACATATCGCATGTCATCTCCCATGCATTTCGATGTCCTGCTGTTTGGGTCCAGCGGCAGCTTCAATGGGAGATCAGACCATGACCCCAATCGATCCACTCCATTGTCCCAGCATCGAATGCATTATTAATCAACAATGGAAAAGCGAACAGCACAACAATGCCAGTGGAACCAAACACTTTTCCCCAGCCCAGGCCCTGACACACAAGTGGGAGAGTGCCGCCCTCATGCATGTCCTGCACTACTGGCACCTGGACTCCCGCCTGTCAATACAATCCACATGTACCAGAGTATTTTTCATTAGAGCAATTTTCGTTAATTACATGAGACGAGGGCGGCAAGCGGGCAGCCGGGCAGCCGGACAGGGAACTCTACATGTCCATAAAGTGTCCATTTCAATTCGTTTTTTGTTTTTAGTTTTTTTTTTTTTGTGGGAGGCCCTATCCCTTGCTGGTTCTGCGATTGCGATGGCGATGGCGATTTTGGGTTCGGTTTCAGTTTCAGTTTCACTTTTGGTTGCTGGCATCTCTGACCTATAAATCATCTAATGGACAGGACAGGTTTGGTTTCTATTTGGTATGGCTTTTCGGGGTGGCGATGCATCCAACATCCAACATCCAACATCCAGCCCAGCTCCTGCAATCCTCGTACCATCCTACCACACATGTGTCAATATTTGTGCGAAATGCGGCCGCAGTCTCGTCGACACAAACACTCTCCATCATCCACATCCACATCCACATTCCCATCCACATTCGGTTTCGGTTTTTGTGGGATTTTAGTTTGTTTTGTTTCCGTTTCGCTTTACCAAATTCCTCTGCAGCTTTTCCAATCTTTACTCCCACAACCCCTTACAGAGATAGAAGCGGAGCGAGCGTTGCTTTTGGTTGTTTAAATTTAAGTTCTATAGACAGCAAAAAAATACAGCTAGCAGCACAAAGGACCAAAAGTCACATCCAAATTTAGTTGTTACCCCTTTTTGGCAAGCTTTTGAATATTTAAACTATTTTCTAAAGCTTCAGTCGGACTTAATTTCCGCTGCACTCCCGCTCAGTCGAAGTGGTCTCCCTAATGGACATCTGTTTTGCAGTTCATTTGTCATGGAATTGAATTTATTGGTGGTTTTTTTTTGGGTACCCATCTCTTGGCATTTGCGTGTCCTCGCATATGAGCAACTTATTTGCCCTCTGTCATGGCTGGTCTGAGTCATGAAATGAAATCAAATGCAGTCGAGTGAGAAGAATGGTTGCAGAACAGATCAGGTTCCTCTCCCTATCTCGTTTTCTGTCTGCGCATTTATAGAGCGGCAAACATTTTAATGGAGACTACTCGAAAATGGAATCGTTGGGTAGGGAGAGAACTTAGCAAGATTATGTTGAGCAATTTATATCCTCCAAACACATGTTGGTTCTTTTCATTCTTCTTTACTTTTGATTTCTTGAGTTCTTCCACAAGTTAGTTAGTTGGATCAATTTGCCCTGGGAAACATTTGGATTTGTGCTAAGGAATGCGAGCTGATCCGTGTCGTAGGCGCAATAAGGACAGCGAAACATTCCCCTCTTGCCAACGCACCAACGCAGACCTTCCTGCCAGCGATATTTTTTGTCACAACGTTGGCAAACGTAAAGTGGTCAGTGGTTTTTTGGTCAGTTTGGCCACGAAACGGGCGCCATCGGAAAGCTCGGTCTCGACCAGGCCGGAGGCGGCATGAATAATAGAAGAATTCGAGTTGTCTCCGGAATCTGTGGGGGAAGGATTGGTGTGATTAATCTGGTACTTAAGGGCAAGTACTTTTGCAACACTCACCATTCGCCCCAGTGGTGTCCATTGTGCCGTCGGTGGCCTGCTCCAGTGGGAGGGCGCCACCACGGTCATGCTGAGAAGCCTCAGGCTTGGGGTCGGCCTCGAACAGGCCCTTGACCAGCAGCAATTTTCCCGCGTTGACAAGCCCTTCTAGCTGGTCCGGCTTGACGTTGACCTTGCCGCGGTACATGTAGTCAATCAGGGCGCGCAGATCCTGGTACTTGACATCCTTTAGTAGCACGCACGGAAAGTTTTCGTTATGTCCTTGAAATATGGTGGCAAAGTATGCACTGCAGGCGGACAGAACCACCTTGTGGGCCTTAATGGATTTGCCCTCGGCGCAGATCGTGCAGTCGACTAGAGTCTGGGTGTCCAGTAGCGTCGCGAATGTGCTGATCAGCGTGCTCTGGTGCATGCTCCAGCGCAGGCTTTTCCTAGGATTGTCCATATTGAGGGGGTACAGATCTAGGCAGAGTTATAGCCGAAATAAAACCAAAGGCAGCGCGTGGTCGTCGACTTGCGAAGAACTTTACACACACTCACACACACACACACACACCCAAACGAGCAGAGTTGCAACTTTTTTCTATCGATAGGCTTTCATACCTACACTTGTTGTTGCTCTGCGATATTTGTTTACCTTTTGGCGATTAATTCGAATTTTTTGGTTAAATTGAAACTGCCAGAAGCCTAAACTGAATTCGGAATCGTTTACTTTACACATTCTACACAGCTTTCGTCTTGCAATCAATGCACAAATGGAAGGCACCATTGATTGCTATTACGAGTGTGCCGCTGTGGCCAGCTCAGTTTCTCTTGCCTGCCGCTGGGCAGGCCAAAGTGAGGCAAGGCAAGGCCAGAGAACACAGTACAGAATCAGAATCTATGAATGAGTTCTTTCAACTATCTATCAAGTTCAAACCTCAAATAATAAACAATACAATGAAAACTGATCGACTGATACTCGATATATTTACAAATTTGTATGTTGACATTAATTGGCTCGCAGTCGAGGGTTAGCCAGTTTGTGGGTTTTCAGCCGAGTGGCGCCTGCTGTGCATCCGAAAAGCTCTGCGGTGGGAGAAAGACCTCGGGCAGCGGGAACACTTGTACGGGCGTTCTCCCGTGTGATTGCGAACGTGCTCCTGGAGAACACCGGGGCGGTCGAAGGCCTTGGTGCAGTGCGTGCACTTAAACGGCTTTATTCCCATGTGGATTCTCCTAGTGTGTACATTGAGATCGCCGTTTCTTCGAAATGATGACGAGCATTGAGGGCATTTAACTCGCGGCTCTGCTGGTTGCGTACGGGTGTGCTCCTGGACGATATCACGACAGGGGGGCTCCACTCTATCAACATACTCCATCAGATTGAATGTGTTCAGTGCATCCTCAAGGCACGGCGGGCATATGTGTTCGTGCAGTGAATGCCCTCGACCCAGCACGGACCCGAGAACCTGGGCCAAAATGTCAGCACTGCAAATTTCCCTCTTTTGCCTCTCGTCAAAGCGGTTTATAAATGATCCGGACTTGGCCAGGCAAACTCTGCATGTGTCCTCCATTGCGCTGAAAATTAATTAGTTGTTTAATGCAGAATTTATTTAAATATCGAACTCAGGCAATCAAATTATAAATGTATTTTCAAATAAATGTACAGCAGCAGGAACAAAATGTGCAATGCACAACCATCGATGGCATTATCGATAGGATCGATGGTTTTCCTCTTGTGCGATAGTGGGACTTCAAAGTCTAGTAAATAAATTGAGCGCACTTAAAAAACATTTGAAAAGCCAATCATATAATAATATTTCGTACAATTTTGTACAAGAAATAATAATGATCCGATACAGCAGATTGACAGCAGAATATTGTTGCCCGATGTGCTGAAGATCGAACAACAAATACATATACAAAAAGAGCAATCGCTTTTAGCAGCTAACTTTGGAACATGAAAGCAACAATGGATGGCGACACTCTGGCTGCAATTAAAAGGCAAATCTGCAATTGTTTAAACTTTAAACCCCGTGACCACAAGGCATGACAATGGATGGGATGGCCTGGAACTGGCAACTGGAACCCGGAACGGAAGCCAGGGAAAAAGGCACAGCACAAACCGCAAAAGGCAGAGCAGAAAAATCTGAGAGCATTTCAGCCGCAAGCTGCGGCAAGTCCCAAAATAGTCATAAATTTCTAGCGTTTTTAACAAGAAACAGATGGAAAATGGAAAATGAGAAAAAGTAAACTGCAAAAGGCAAGGAGAAAAATTTGAAAAACAAGGGGAAAATAAATATACTGGAGAATACTCGTTGGTTAAAGCGAGGCACGAAAAGCACGCCCAAGGAGTTTGCTTTAATTCACTTTTTGTACTGCTCTTTGGTTCCGCCTTCGACAACTTTCCACTAATGACACTCCGCCGCGAAAAGTGCATCCAATTTGGCAGACGTAAATCATTTTCCAGACCAAAAGTGCAGCCTGAAATGTGAATAGTTAATGGCCATTGAGAGGACATAAGTGCCCTGACCCACCAGGTCCCAAAGTTGGGGGAAATATATTGTTTTTAATATGGTATGGCTGTCTGCGGCTTGAAGCGCGAACATTAAGTGGCAATGTGGCTACATGGCATGGCGTTGTCCCCTTTGTTTGGAGCATAAGGTGGCACAGGAAGAAAGTCAATCCAGGGCAATGCCTTCGTGGGAGAAACCTTAAGAAGATCGAATGGGGAACACCCTGTTTGTAGGTTAAGCTTAGATCTAGATCTATATCTCTAGAAAATCTATAAAAATTCCAGCTGCACAAACAAATATATACACACAGCAAAACGAAGTTGTTGTATCCGTAAGGTAGGGTGCACCGACCGCTGGCAGCATCAATGAGACCAGACCACGCACGTAGCCGGCAGCCGGCAGTCGGGAACTGGGAACCGGAAACTCACACACACTCTAAAAACTAAACACAAGGGCGAGAGGCTGTGCAGAGGTGGGTGGGTGAGGTGCGGTAAGGATTCAGCGAAACACCAGCAACGAGCATTAAGCACGTCGGCAACATAAATATTTTAATTTTGCTAAAAATTTGTGCTGAAAAGTCGCTTTTTTGCATTAGGAAGTGCGAGGCAGAGACTACCCCTCCGGTATAGAGCACACAAATACATAAGCACGCATACACACAGATACGCACGCACACACTGACACAGCATAAACTAAACAAAATGGCGTCGACGAAAGGATGCGCTACGTAAATGAGATGCTTGTAACAGGCACCCGTTTGGTATACCCTTACAAAGGGTACACCCTTTGTGGAATTTACAGCAGAAAATGTTTAACTCCTTGTTCAGGCAATGCAAGATTATAATTTTTTAACACTTTTTTAGAGCATTTTATAAAGATCGTTTGGAAATTGCGGCATACAAATTGGTTTTTCTGAAGATTTGCCAATTAATTGTGAGAAATAGTTTACCAAAGTGTAACAAAATCGATTCAAATGTAAGGGTATTCAAAAGTTCAACTAAAAGTTGCCCTTTCCTCGTTGTTGTTACTGCTGTTTGGTGTTGGTCCTGGTGCTTCTGTGTCCTGGGCCTGGGCCGGGCCTGTAATGATAAGCGCTGTTAGTGTTTTACTTTAATAGGCAAAATTATGTTGCCACACACACAAACACGCAGTTGCACAGCGAACAAGAGGGAGAGAGAGAACCCACACAAACACAAAACACATACAACACACACATAGAAAAGACTTTGACTCAAACACGGCTCAAAGGCATAAATTATTGCGGTTAACTGGCTTGGCTGGAGCCGTAGAATGAAGCACGGAAAACGTTGTCAGAGCCAGAGTCAGAGCCATAGCCGGATGGCACAGTTGACTCTGTCTTCCTCCAGCCTTGTTCTCTCTACACACCACTTTTTGGCCAAATGAAAATAGTGTTGGCCCGGCCTACATGCTGGGACACAGTTATTGTTTCTATTGAGTTAGTTGTTGGTTGTGTTCTCTCTCTCTCTCGGCCACGACATAATAAGCCAAATAACAAGAAAGTGTGGAATATAATTTCACAGTTTTTCTTGTGTGTTTTTACCAAACCAAACCAAAGCAAAGTTTGCTAAGATTTATGTAAAGAGTTTCGCTTTGGTTTTTGGCCTGCAAAGCGATTTCTAGGCAATTCCGTTTTAACTTTCATGATTAATGGTTCCATTTCGGCCGCACAGCATGTAGTTTATCCACAGAAATCTGTAAGTTTGTGAGAGAAATTCAATTTTGGTGTAATAATTAAATTTGTAAAATAATTTAGAAAGTTAACCATGCACTTAAGCGTTGGCTATTGTGAGTTGATTTATGGATATTAAATTCATAATTTTAAATAGAGAGGAATGCTTTGGTACTAGGAAGATAATATATGTAAGGTAATTAATTGTGCATGGTGCAGGTTGACTAGTTGTGAAAGAAGCAAAACGTTTCCAACGAAAAACATTGAGAATGAACAGCCGAGAGCTGTGTGGATCGTGAGAGCGCTGCCACAGGGCGCTAACAGTGAGCTGTAACAGGGAGAGGCCACAGGCTGTTAACGGAGAACTCTAACAGACTGTTAACATGGTGTATTAGCAGCGCTGTTGCCAGATTAAAGCTGATGAGAGCTTTTTGGTGAGAGAGAAATGTTCTCCAGCCTTCCATTGTATATTTAGCCCACCTTTTCCTTATTTACTAACTTGTTCGGATACAATTGAGTTACTTTCCATCAAACTTCAAAACATGTTGCCAACAACTTACTATTTACAAGTGTTTGAATATTTAAAATCGAACATTTCCATCAGCTTAATTAAATGACTAAGAAATTGAAAAGTAAATACGTGTGGTACCTTGTATAAATTCCAAAATTCATTCTTAAGTGTGTTTCTACCTTCTACATCCTGCTCCAAAAGGTGCTTGCAGCTGCTTGAGGTTTATTATACAAATTCATTTTAATGAAAACCATAATGAAAAACCCTGCAAATATTTGCGCATCTGGCAATTTAGTAAATATTCGAAACACAATTTGAATATTCGAATTTTCTGTTAATTGAACTCTCGTCGGGTCCGAGTTTGTTTGTTCTTCATATTTGTTGGGTGTTTTGACGTCCAACAAATGAGCAAACATGTGGGCTAAGCCAAACAGGGAGAACTAAATGAAGGGATAAATGTGACAACAATTACGAAATTGCCGGCAATCAATCAGCGGCGAAGGGGAAAACCCATGGAAAATGGCCGACTGGGGGACACTTAAGTGCGCTTAATATTATGAAAAGGTTCTTGGCCAGAGCTACTTTTAATGTGCTTCATTAAGAGACGAACAAGTAATTCCTTCTGCGGCTTCTAATTAACTTGATAAATGGCCAACAAAGCGATCTTAATGACAGTCAAACAAATTATTTAATTGTTTCCACAAAACATGTCTTAATGGGGAGGGATAAAGAGTGAATATCTCGTCTGGGAGATTCTTAAAATACATAAAATATAATCTTCTAAAATATGATATAATATCCCGCTTCCATATCGGAAATGGAGGATCATGCAACACCCTGTAGTCCATCATGTTGCACTCAATAAAAGGAATACGCAGGAAGCCTTTCTTGCTGATGTATTTGTGTGCATATTTATGTACATAAATCAATTATCCATCCACAAATAACTAAAATAAATCCTGTTCAACTGCCATTTTTTCAGTTGGTTTGCTTTTAATGCGTTGATTCAAAAGCCGGAAATTAATGCAGATATTTTGTATTAATCATAAAAACTAATTGCGCAACAAGGAAATAAAATAAATGAATGTCCATTCATGCAGAATCGCCATGAATGATGAAGTGCCGCTGAATTATGGTGTAGAGAGCATATGGACAGAGCATCACAGTCGTAGCGCGAATTGAAATCAAATAAAGTGCTCGCAAAGCGAAAATCACTTTCCAGCAGCGACACAAGATGTCTGGCTGAATGGCTTGACAAATGTTTAGATTGATAACAAAATATTTGTAGACAACAGCAGGTGGGGGTAGCCGATGCTTCGGTTCGGAGGTTGAGCTGCACTCGCAATGGGATGGTATGTGAGGGTGCTGCATGCCTGGCGAATGGCTTGGAGGGGCATTCAACAAAACAGCAGAGCATAACCCTTGCTCCTTGCATAGAAACTCATCTCAGCCCCGTCCGTCTCTCTGGCTGCCTGCCTGCCTGTTAGGTCTGCTCTCCAAGTCAAGTGTTTGGCTGTCTATCAATCGAGTGATTGACATGTGTGGGGCGTGTCAATAAACCGACTGAGTCAAGTGCCGCAAAATTGCAAAAAAGCAACTCAAAAATGCCAGGCAATCGACAATGCATGGGGGAAGGGTTGGCTGGCAGCAGGAGAGAGCATTCAAAGAGTTTGCAGCCTTTGTAACGATTTAACTAGATTCAAAATTCCATTTAATCAAGGTGAAAAGGATTCACCATTCTGTTAGCAAAATCGCGATATCTGTCTGCATGCTGATAGCTGCTTTAAGTCACTCAAAAAGTTAATATTTCCATTCATACATAACGCAAAATTCATTTTAAATAAATTCTCGGTGTTTTCAGTGCCGAAAAGTTACAACAAAATGAATTTAAAGATTTATATCCATCAACAAATGCTAAAACGGTACGCAATGTAAAATCGAACTCTGAGTATTGTCTGTGACCGTGACTCTCTCTCTCTCTCTGACTCTGCTTTATGCAAAAGAATTAATGAACCATAACCAAAAAGTGGCGCCAAAAATTACAATTCAGGACGCATACAACATTTGAAACATATATTTATGCGGAAAATGCAATTAATTAAAGGCCGCCACTTGGCGATGGATGCCTGGTGCAGGCGACGTATGTAATTTTAAATAAATTTACACTAAATGGGGTCTCTGCACTCTCATCAATGTTGTGGCACCCATGCAATCGCTGTGCCACATTGCGTGTTGCACTGTTGGAACCTTGAAATGCATTTAAAATTCTTGCCACCTCTTTTGACACGAATTTTTAATTGTTTTCACCCACAGAGAGATACACGGCGATACAGTGAGAGAGAGAATGAGAGTGGGTGAGGGTGAGGGGAAATGGAGGCAGAAATTGGCACATTCGCATTGCACTCTGGGGCTTTCTAAATAACTAAATATCTTTTGGCCCGCAGTCGCATTTGTTGGGGTTTTGGTTCAAGTGGGTCTCATTTCTATGGCTGCCAGCCATTACCACAGGTGTCCCACATTTTCGATGACTCTTTGAGCTCTTTGGGGCAAAGTTTCCACAAGATATTATCGCATTGACCATTGCCCGGACAGGCCGCAGTATCATCATCATCATCCTCATTCCTACCTCATCCTCCACACCAGTTGAACGGACCGACTTCTCCCGCAGAATGTTGATTTATATTTATATTTGTTGTTGTCCAAGTGTATCTCTCTGGTGCGGTACTTGAGTGGGCTCTAAAGTGGGTTATGGGGTTGTTGCTGGCGGGGCATAAATTGAATTATGGCTCATAAAATGGACAAGTCGTAAGCGTAAATTATTGTCAATAAAGTTTAACATTAATTGCAGTAGCACTCTCTTTTTTTTTTATGGTGTTTTTTGTATTTTGTTGAATAAGTGAAAAGCTTTCAAAGTTTAATCTCTTTTGTTACATTTTCTAGTGAAAAGTTGATCGATTCGACTTTCTGAGAGAAGCAGAATTTTAGTAATAATTTATCTCAATGGATTAACCCCGCTGACGGGTTAATTATTTTTGATTTTTGTGTTGAAAAATCTCAAATAATTTATTAATTAATTGTATTTTTTTCGACATCAATTTCCACTCTTTAATCCCATCTGGGAGAAAACAAGAAAACCATTTCCAATTGCATAAATATTTAAATAAATCTATCAGACAAATGAAAGCTCTTGTAAATATTTGTAGTCTGCTGTCGTAGACCGATATCCAAAGCCTCACACAACAATCAATTGGCAGCTGAAATCTCACAAAAACACAAAAACCCACACAGCCATAAGCCCACCCACACAGATTCACTCACACACATACTAATACAGATATTGCGGTACGCACTTTTGTTGCTCTGTTGAATGGGCCCATAAATGCCGGCTAAAGAAGCGCATAAAAAATTTCAAATATAAGATAAACAAACCGGCAAAAAGATTCACCCATACAAACACACATCAGCAAAGCGCGGACACAGACACACACACACATAGCATGAGAGAGGAGTGCGAGAGAAAGTACTAAATCCGAGAGAGGAGAGTTTTTAATGCGCAACGCAAACTCACCAAAATTCCCCATTTCAATTGCCCTCAAAGCAGCCACAGGGAAATTTAGAAAGGGAAGTTTGTGGATTTTGGTCTAAATTATGCCTTTTCGGCTGAAGGAAGGTCAGTTGGAATATTAGTTGATCAGTGCCCTGGCCAGGTAGGAAACCTGATGGAAAAAATAATTGTTGCCTTAATTTTACCCTTTTGAAGAGGGGGCTGTGTTGATCCTGGGGGAGCAGCAATAAGCAATAGCATTTAGCTACACATAATTGAAAACATTAACCAAAATTATGGATTTAGTTGTACTTTGAATCTACTAACATACTGTCCTGTAAGGAACGGTCGACCAGAAGACACGAAAGTTGAAAGTCAAAGGGCTCGAACGTCATCGACACAATGGGCAGCAGTTATAATAAAATCTTTGCTGTAAATGGAACCTCCACAGTGATGGGCTCCATTCCAGACAACAGCCACTTGCCAAGGATTCTCCTCGATGGTTGTATCCTCTCCGAGAAGAATTCGTTCCTCCAATTGTGGCACACGTCCAGCAGTCAGCAGTCAGCAGAGTGGCTGCCGAGAGTAGAAGAAAGACTTTGAAGACTTGAATTACAATTATAAAACATTTGAATAGAACCCCACCCTACATATGACACCAGATACGGCGACTCCCACAAGTTTATTATCAACCGTCAATGGGCCGCCAGAGTCGCCCGGGCAGACTGATTTTCCGGATGCTCCGGCACAAATAATATCTTTTTGTTGTGACGAAACTTTAGACACTGTCTTTTGCTTAAGATAGGAATCGCAACGCTCTGCAGGACTTCAGGGAACAGATTTTTAGAACTCGTGCAACCCCAACAGGTCGATCTTGCATCAGCCAAGGGAACACTCTGCACTCTATCATTGAATATCAGAGGTTCACTTAGCCGTAGGACGGCAATGTCGCTCTTCACCAATGAAAAACGTGGAGAACCAGTGTAATATTTGATCGCCGCCACATTGCTGATTGTTCCGCCTTGGCTTCGATTTGATGAGCCCGCTCGAACTTGAAGTTGCTCAGGATTTATCGTACTAACACAATGGGCGGCAGTTATAATAAAATCTTTGGTGTAGATGGTACCACTGCAGATATGTTCACCGTTCACGAGTAGAGCCACCAGCCAAGGATCATTCTCGATGGGCGTATCCTGTCCGCCAATAATGAGTTCCTCCAAATGTGGCACACGTCCACCAGACAGCAAAGTGGCTGCGAACGAGGTTTTAATTAGAATTTTGTGGGTTTTGTTCTGTCTTCAATGGGGAGCATGCAACCCTTTTATAGAGAAAATTGTCCGCAAGTAAAGCGAGAAGAAGTGCTTCTTCCGATAAGTTGAATGTTGACTGAGGAATGCAATGAATTCTTTGACTTATGAAGGTTTTTATTTGCAGTTGCAAGTTGTGTTCGAATTCCCTTTCACACAACAATTTTACGGAAATAGAACTGGGAACAAGGTTGGTCTGCATATATTTGTATTTGTACTTGCAGGCATCGTTGCCAGTTGTTGTTGGTGTTGCTGGAAAGAGTAAAACAAACTGCATTAAAATGTTGCATAGCCCAAATGGGGCACCAAGGACTGTGGCTGTTGGAAAAGTGTTCTCTAAGGGCAGCTATCGTACAAACCAAAAAAAAGGAGAGAAAGGAAAAACACACAGAAAATGAAGAAAATAAAGCAACAACTAAATGTTGTGTGTTTCGTGCTGGCGTTGGGGCTGCACTTAATAATTATAATTTATGCAAGAGTAAACAATTGTGGGTGCCCAAAACCAAGCCACACAAAAGGTGCACCACACCGCTGAAGGAGCAACAGTGCGGTGGCAGCACACCGTCACTGCCTTGCCCTGTCAGGGACACAATAAACTTTGGCCAAAAACGTAATTTACATAGTTTGCATTTTTAATTACAGCCAAATGCGTATCCAAAGGGGAGCAAGCCCAAAGAAGTACGAGCTGCAGCAGCGGCAGCGGCAGGACATTGTTGAATGGTGTTGGAGCCTTGTCAATTACCCTCCTGGGGTCTGTCTGTGGACGTCTGTGGGCGTGGCAATTGCATTCCAGTTACTACTTCCACAAAGATTAATTTCCCTGTGCTGCCATGAAGAGTCGATGTAATTATCATTCAACGCCCACCCTTGGACCCAGGACATCCACTTGGTGCTGACCTTTTTGCACTCGCGATGGCCAAATTCTGCGTGGCCTTTCGAATTGATGTACCTCAATAAATTGTCCAACAACAAAATGTGAACAAGGTGTCCCCAGCCACCCCGGCCATCCCCTGCCACCACCACTCGTGTCCATTACAATCCCCGCATCCCAAAAACCGCACATCCACCCCCACACCTCAAAAACCAGTTGACACATGTTGCAGCTAACATGGCCAAGTGGATGTGGTGGTGGGGTCTCAATGCCATGGCGTGGCAAGTGGACTCTGTTTGCGGTGCAAAGTGATTTGCCATTATGCCACACTGCCTTCCTTTCTGACTGCCGGCCACCCTGCCACATAGTGAGCCACCTTTCCTTTCCTCTGCTCCCGCCGCTGTCTTTGGCACTTTGATCATTTGCCATTTGCCTGTTTGCGTTTTAATTAACTTACATAAGCTTAATGAACTTTCCAGAACCCAATCCGATCCAGTCCAAGGAGGAAGAATGGGGATGCGAATGGGAATGGGAATGAGCATGGGCATGGGCGTATCCCTTGCTTATTAGCTCTTGACATGTTTACATCGATGGTACTTCAAGTAGTAGCTGTGACAACTTACTTTTGTGTTACTCTTGAAAAAGGTATGATGATTTCTAGTAGGGATTTGGAAGTCGAAAATGGGTAGGAAGACCACCAGGAACAGAGCCTCCGCTTTTACAGAGCACCAACGCTGTTAACAGCAGAGGTTAACATTAACAGCTCACTGCTATATGGTGCTGTTAGCGCTCACTGTTCCCCCTCCACTTTTGCTGTTGCAGAAAGAAATCATTCGCTGTGAGCAGTTCATAGACGAACACTAACACTGCAAGGGTATCTCTTGACTCGATTACCCTTCGGCTGGATTTTCTTTCTTGTTAGTTCTTAGCCGACTTACAAGTCCAATTGTTGATGTGCTGTTTGCGGTGGTCTCTTGGCTCAATTTGATCTGCTGTCAGACACCTTGGCCATCAGGCTTAGGGCACCTCGTAAGCTGCTTAAATGCTAAGCACTTGATTTCCGAATGAAGGCGTTGGGGGTGTGCATTAGCCCCATTGCTGGGTGTACTCTGAGGAAACATTCGAGTTAGTCCCACAAATTCCACTTACTTTCCGCTCCCATTTGCACAACTTAAATTGTAGTAATAATTTGTATACGTAATGCTCTCACACACTTGCGATATTAACTACAGAAAAGCATAAGTTAAAATGTCATTAAGTTCTGTTCCTGCCACAATTTACACAGCTCTCGCTCACTCCCTCCACTTTCTGCAATTTCTTGTGGCTTAAGTGTGCTGCTGCCAGCCACAAGCTGTACAACAATTTAGCAAACTCATTTTTATAATTGAGCCAGGCAAAAACTCTGTACTCGAGCTCTGCGCAAATGCCATTAACAACGACCTCTGGATTGGTTTTCTTAGCCATCAAAATATTACAACCGAATTTCCTGCATAACTCATTTCAATCACAAGAGACCACAAGAGAAGCGATGGGAGGAAAGGAAGGAAATTTAATTTTCATTTTATTTCATCAATTGAATTTATATGTTTAATGGATTGTCGTTTAATTTGGAATGGAGTGGAGTGGAGCCTGGAGAGCATTTTGAATAATGGATGGATGGACACGGTCTGGCGCTGGCTGCACTGCTCCTCGGTGGCTCAGCCGTCATTCTTGTCACTTTTTTCGACAGCTTTTCCCTCTTTGGCTGTCAAATATTTGATTTGGCCTTGGCCCGAACTGTTGGTATATTCTCGTCTTGATTTTGGAGGCCATGCCATGCTTCGGGCTGTCTCTTTAATTCTCATTTTTTGTTCCGAGCGGAGTGGCACTTGACACGGATCTATCCGAGGCGTTTGTGAAACTTGAAGATTATACTGCCCCGCCTCGTATATTCTAATGGACTCGACTAATTGGCCAGCTTATTAAAGCCTCAACTCGGAGCCATTGAACTTGGAGTTGGTCCAACTACTTGCTGGCGGCACCAGCTGCTGGTGCCGGGAAAAACTTTTCTTTTTCGCCCCCCCCCACTTGCGCTCAACTTTTGTACACATAAATTTACATATTAGCAGAGCAGGAAACTGCTTGAAGCGGAGGCACAAACATAGTTGATCCAATTAACTAACTAAGAATCACTTAGGTCGAGAGTTTACTGCCAGTTGGACTATACTTTGAGGGCTGGCTCAAACGGGAGGGCGCCTCTTTAAATGCTTACTCAATCAATTCTTCAATTGGGTCACTGGTCCCTGGTCTCTCGGCTTTGATGGACATCCCATTCCGTTTGTGTGCGTGTGTGTGTCCTGCTACTCCATTGTCCTGCGGTTGCTCTGAAAGTACTTCTGTACGACTACGATGCGGCAAAAACGATTGTCAGGCTTTTGACGAGACAATTTGTATTCATTGCCACTTTAATATTTAGCGATGCGATGCGTAAGCCGCTACCAGTCACTTCACAGTAAAGTGATTTTATCCTCTTCCTTTCATACATGTGTATGTATCTTTTATCCCTTTTTATTGCCATTTTTCTGGCTTCTGTGTGTATGTTTTAAGTGAAATCATTTGCATTGCATTCTGACATTATTTCAATCTGAAATGCAGAGTGGCGTGGAATCAACTCAAAGCGAGTTGACGAAACAAAAAACTGCAGTTTTTCGCGTTATGGAAAATATGTAAATGGCCGGAGTGCTATTTAAATTAACGCTTCCCTTCCCTTGCCCAAAAGTTTACAGTACACTTTGTACATTTTTTAGAGCCTGACTGTCATACCTATCAATCCTGAATTAAAATGAAACCTATTATAATAACAACAGGTGAGAGCATCCATTTATGATTTAATTATCAATTTTAGATAATATTTCTTGCCCAGCCCTATATTTAGTCGTAAAATGCTTAAAATACATCCGCACACAAAAGATTTATATTGTTCGCTATTGCCATTGCTAACTGTAAATGCTAACTGTACTAGCATATGCTTACGCGCAGCAGCGACCGGTCTTTCGTCTGTCCATCCCACCTCCTTCGTTGCTGCACTGTTCTCTCCTATAGCTAACCTTCGCACTCAGCTGTTTCGCTGTCTCTCTCTCACGCTTCTAACGGGGCTTGTAAACGATGCATCCCAATGCTCTGCAGCATGTGTACGTGTACTGCTTGTAGTTTCATTTTACACATATTGTATGTATGTAGGCGTTGAGCTTTTCAGATATTTCTCTCTCCTTCTGCCCTCAGTCTGATCAAAGCTGCATGCTTAATTCTGCTGCTCCATTAAAAGCACCACAAGCCGCCGATGCAGCGCTTGAAAATACAAACGAAAAGCAACAAAAATATTTATAACGCTAACTCAACTGTTGGGCATTTTTAAAACACAAAAAAAAAAAAAAACATTAAATGTTTTTTTAATATATTCCTTAAAAACAGCATAAAATTGTCCTTGTAGATAGCTAGGGGAAATGCTCAAAGCTGTGTTCCCCCCGAATGTTGCATATATTTGCGTGCCTCCTGCTGCACTTTGACCGCTTTGAGAGGTGCAGCAGCAGCTGCAGCTGCAGGACCCCTCAGCTTTGGCTTGCAACTCATTAAAAATGGTAAAGGGGCAGGCTGGCAACAACAAAGCCAAACAAACGGGAAATACCAACGGAAAAAGGGGCAATGCAAATGGGAGAGGGAGAGAGCGAGGAAGCGAATGAGGAAAGGCTGCAGATGATGGAGGAAAATCCTCTTCGAATGAGTCAAGGTGAACAGAGTGCTACAGAGGGCTTCTCCCTCTGCTCTCCCTCTGGCAGAAAGATCCTTGCTGGCAGGCAAATGAAGCCCGAGAGTCCGGGAGAAGACCCCGATAAGTCCCTTCACACGCAGCGAAGCGGCCTTGCTGAATGCATTTCCCTTAGACTTTTCCTTAACCTTTTCCTTTGTTTATTTTGGCTCGGTGTGTTTTCAGTTGACTGCACTGCAACTGCACTGCTGCGACCCAACACCCCCTCGCACCATGGAAAAGGCCATAAGTCACCGATTGGTGACAGGCTGCACAAATGTGTGGCCTAGTGCGAAAAAAGCGGTGCGTACTGGAAAATGGAAAATGGGTTACGAGTGCAAGGCTGCCACGGGCGTACTACATTCTACCGTTGCCCAACGTAATGGAAAGCCATAAAAACGATTTATGGTATCAAAAGTGTGTCCCAGCCACAGTCACCACAGAAAGAATGAGCCAAAGAGTCACACAGAGAGAGAGAGAAAGACAGAAACCATGAGAGTTGGAGAAAGAATGTGAAACGCAATAGGGTGAATAGGTGCCCAAGGTTACAGCCCATAAGTGAGAACTTTAACATGAGTTCTCGCTCTCTTTAACTTAGATATAGAAATCTCTACGAGGTCACATCTTACAGCCTACATAGCTATAATTAAATGCTCCTCACTGTTGTCTTCCTGCGGTTCAATTGGCCAATTGATTGAGTTTGGGGATTTAGCGATATCATTTGCAGTCCCATATGACATTTGTCAGAGACTCCCTCTCTGATTAGCTATTTATATTCACATTCCCTCACCGTCGCCCCAATTTCCTGCGGGGTCTGCAATTAATCGCTGAAAGGATTACACGCCCCCTCAGGGGTCGGTCCTCAATGGTATCCGATGCTCTCGACCACCCCGTCGTCTGCCCACTTAAGTGATGCTAATTTATGGCCCCGACATTTCTTGTTCGTTTTGCCCATCTCCGATGAATGGAATGGGCCTTTTCCCGCCCCCCAAGGGAATCCGATACAGGGGACAACAGGGCCGTGGACAAGGACGATGGCATGATTTTGCTCATTTGCTACTCGGTTTATCTGACTGGCAATGCCAACAGGAGGAGTTTTTGGGAAAACTTTATAAGCTGAGATTAGTTGGAATTGTTACCAGACTTGTCTGGTAATGGTATGCCGCTGTCATTAAGTTCTTGATGTTTTTGTTTACTTTTCAATTCAACAAGCATTCATCAAGCATAAAATTTAATACATTATATTTTATTATATTTTTTGTGAAGTCCACACAATGTACAGAGTCTGCAGAGTCACAGCGGGTTAGTGTCTGCAGAGTTGACAGCGAGCAACAGGCTCTGTAGCGTTAACAAATCAAGTAACAGTGAGAGAGAGAGAGAGAGAGACTAACAGTGGCCGTCTATGCTAACAAAGAGAGAAGAGAGCTCCAAGCCTCAGCGATCTACTCAAGCCACATCCATTTGAAGAAACCAAATTATTTGTAATAGTGTGCATAAAACGGTACATAACTAATTAACCGTTGGCCTATACGCAAACAAATGAAAACTTGGGCGATGTTCACATCGGCATTGGCATTAATTCGGTGAAGCTTATAAAACGCTCGTATAAATCATTTAATCAGGAACATTCCAATTAGGTCGCAACAATCGGAGTGTATTCCGACACCCAGCTCACCGCAGGTCAACCCTATTATGGGTGTCTATGGAAGCGACACCTAATGCCACCGCGTATACAAATTCAATCGGCTAATCAGCGTGCGATTCACACGCTAATGAACTATGGCCGCCAATTAGCCAATGGCCATGGCCTCCGCTTTCAAACTGATTTGTCGCAGGAGCCCTTTCAATAGGAAGTCAAATACATTGTATTTGAAGTTAAATTATCAAAATTTATATGAATTCATATATTATTGGTACCATTGGTACATTCTCGCAGATGGTTCTTCAAATATTTAGTATATAACTCCATACCCCCCATCTATATCCTCAGAATTCATCAGCACGAAAAACACTAAAACTGCATGCGGAAAAACAGTATTAAACCCATGTAAAATGTTTCGGAATAGAAGCCTCTGCTTACCTGCAACTACGGCTCCGCAGAATATGAAGCACTGAAACATACTTGGAAACTCGCTCAGGCTTACACGGATTTTTGTACGAATGGAGAACAGAAGCGAATCCGATCCATTTAGGGACTCCGTGGTTATGTTGGTACGATTGCAGAGATGGACCTCATTGTCGGTCTCCTTCTGGCGGTTGGATACCAGAGATGCTACCTGGCTGGCAATCACACGCTGTGAGGCCTTCCGCAGTCCCATGGCCACAGAGTCCAGTGGCGACTTGGCTGGAGGCGACACGGGATTGGCATCCAGAAAAACGTCGATGCGCGCATTGGAAAGCCTCGAGCGGTGAATCTGCTTAAAGAAGGCCAGAATAGAGTTGTTGTCCTGTTGGACAAAACTAAACGGGCACACGATCGACTGAATTCTGAAGTGATGATCATACTGGCACTCGGCATCGAAGTCAAAGTACTTTAAGGTAATGTTGACCTCGAAGCTGCTGTAGGGATCTAGCCGGCCGGTGCAGCCTTCCACGTGGTACTGTTTCGACGCATTTGACTTCACCTTGAAGAGCACTGGCTTCGGAAAGAGATTCATTAGGGTCAGTATACGTCTCTGGCTGCTATTGTAGGGCGCGTTGAATTTCATAATGGTTGGACTTGTGCACAAAAGATCACAGCCATCATATTGCGTGAGATTGTTGCCTTTGTTATCCATTGGAACTGAAATTTGTTGGGAATTTTGTCAGCAATTTTGGGCTACAAATGTTTCCGACAGACAGCATTTGCATATGCTACTCGACCAGGCTAGATCCAACAAGGCAGAGCCATGTTTTTGCATTTCATTTATGGCCCCAAACTACCGACTGAATCGCTGGCCAAAGCTGGAGGCATTCTCACGCATTACCATTCCGTGGCACTGCCAAATGGTGGGACGGGGCTTTAGCCATCAATTCCACTTTAGGCCAGTCATACCCGAAACCGAAATGATGATGAACTCAACTGTCAATTGCTGCCGCGAGTTGCATTTCTGGGTCAGTCGTTAACCAAAAGCACTGACTCTGTGGCCAGTGCAGAGCGGAATTGCCTGCACAATGCACGAAGGAGTTTCGATAGAAAGAGAACATTTTGCACCGAACATTTTGGTCCCACATATTTATTGTAACTCAACTCAAACTCTCTACTCTTTAAGCATCCATAATGGCATGCACCAGATCCACATAGTTGACCAGGCCCTGATCATTGACGCGATCCTTCAGCAGCTCATCCATCTCCTCCTCGCTGAGGCATTCGCTGCATTTGTTTAGAACGCGTCTCAATCGGGCGGCGGGCAAGTAGCCAGTGCCTTGCACATCCAGAAGCCGCAAGCTGGAGATGAACTCTGCGGCCTTCTCCTGGCCCTGTTTGGCGTCCAGCACAGCCGAGTTCTTGCCCAGGCCGGTGTAGATGGCCAGGACCTCATCGAAGGAGATGCGTTGCAGGCCCGCTGCCTGCAGCTGTCGGATGTGGTGCTGCACCAAGGACTCCATCGGATTAGCGCCCATCACACGCAGGCAGTCCCCCAGATGTTCAACGGATATCTTTCCATCCCCACGATGTTCGTGCTGCTTGAAGGCGTCACGCAGCCACGGGAGGTGTCCCCGATTCTTCGGCTTTGGCGCTGTGCTCGGGCCCTGTTTCGATGCTGACATGATGCTGCCACTCTTGGGTTCCAGTTGCGTTGCTTCGTTGATTGGTGCTTCTATTGATTGGTCATACATGAACCGGGTGCGATGAATGGTAAATGCGGAAATTATTTTTCGGGCTATTGTTGGGCAAGAAAAATGGAAATATTTAGATGCTTGTGAGGCACAAAAATTGAATTGAACAGGACATGCTGACAGGTGAAAGTCGAATGGGACCTATCAGTTTTGAAATGTTTTAAATAAAGTCAACTCATTTTCCACTGACATTTCTAGGGTGGAAATCGAAATCTGCTTGCAACCTCACCATCTGATTAGATATCAGCTTTTGGCTTGAAGCTTCACTCAGCCATGACTAGCAAATCAACGACCCTCATACATATACTCATCGAGAGCTGCACCTGCAAGTGACCGCAGGCGAAGTCCTGTCCTGGGCAGTGGCTGGACCCGGACTTGGTGCATTCCTCGTTCTGGTGCTGCTCCTGTGACACACTTAACCGATTTTGCAACCATTTTGCACTTCGCTTGAACGCACTTCATGCAATTTGATGTTTATGGAATTATCACAAGCCAACAGCTTTGCCCTCGACAAACATGGACAGGGACAGATGGATGTATAATCATCGATGTGATGTCCCCCACAGCCAGCCAGCATCCTGTCTGCCATTGCCATTCCCACCGACAAACTTTACTTAGTTATCGTCTGTGGTGGATGGATGAGAGAGCTCCTGCTCGTGCCTCGTGCCTGCCTCATCCTGCCTGGTGGCTCATAATGCACTTTGCATGTTAAATATTTAATTAAATGAAAAATAGCAAAACCCTCAGCAGCACCAGACCCTCGTGTGTGTGCTCCTGCATCCTGTCAAGGGCCACAAAATACAAAAAAAAAAAAGAGTTCATTTGTTTCGTGGCGGTGGCTGCCTCAGTCAGTCTTCATTTATTGTAAATGAGTTTGCCGGCACAGGATCAGGCTGTGGCCCAATGGAGGAGCAAGGAGCGGGACTGAACTGCGGCGCAATGTGTGGATTCCGAGAGAGGATACGGATATACATATTGAACAAGACTCACCACGCACAAATGGCATTTCAATTCAATTCCAATTCCCAATGCCAATAATTTGCAACGATGCCGAATATCATTAATGCCTGCCTGAAATGTGCGATGGCGAATGCCTAGAGCCCAGAGCCCTCTATAGGATTCCCTCAATTACCAAACCCAACCCGTCTATCCATTGTTGGATATGTTATTAACATTTCAGTTACTGAACATTTCTTTAATTCTATGTAATTGACTTTTATAGCAAATAAAACGTGGAGGGAGGCTCAACTGTGTGTCCGATGTGAATAAATACTTTAATGCGCGGAATTCAGTTTTAATCAGGAACGTAATTTTTGAATTTTTTGTTGCCTACTCGCTTGGGTTCTGTATGACCACGATAAAGTAATCGGCCTTTGGGCACAGCATAATCTCATGGTACAGGGTTCGCATACGCAGAAATGATAGCTCATTGGTGGCATCCAAGTCGAGGACCACCTGGCGGGCCTTCTCAAGCAGGGTCTGCATTGTGGCCGCATAGTGCACAGACAGCGTGTGTTCCAGGGTGCTCTTAATGGGTATGCCATCGTTATCAATCACAACGATGCCCGCAACGTTCTTCATGGAATGGAAATGCTTCAGCATCTCCTCAACTTCGGCCGACATGTCGCTGTGTCTTTTTGTGGTAACGTTTTAGTCGAGAGAATTTTGGTTTGTTGTTTATAGTTTCAGAGTCTAGGGAGCAGTGGGGAACAGGCATTGACATTTCATGGCCAACTATATGTGACGGAAACTCTCTCTGATTTCATTTGCAAGTTAACAGACTTAACGGGTCGATACAACTTTTATGATGTTCCCCGCATAATCCGTACTTTTGTTGTACGTAAATAAGCATTAAAGTTTGTAACAATGCCGGATGTTGGACGGGGCAAAAGCAAAAGTTTCGTTACGTTTGGGAAATTAATTGAATGCTGTTGATGCCAGACTCCTGCTCTGTGGATGCCAGTTGCTCGAATGGCAGCAGATGAAATGTTTGCATCAAGTTTTGTGCGGAAATTATGCCACTCTTCCGGACCCGAAGCCAGACCCCAGACAAATGTACACCCGAGAAGCCGGACAAAGGCTGACCATCTGGAGAGAGGCGGCAGACACCCAGACGAATGGACTGGCGGGACAGAATCAGAGCCAGAGCCAGTCCAGCACCAGACCCATTGGAAGTTGTTATGAAAAGAGTGTAAAATTGTTCACTTTTAAATTAATTAAAAGTCTTAAAACTCATAATGAAATTACTCAAACGGGCAGACAGCCGCCAGACAACAGAACAGGACATGCCACAGAATGCAAGGAGTGTGGGGTTAGTACGGAAATGTCAGCTCTCCTCAGATTCCACATGCCTCCCCCTGTGTGTGTCTGTCCGGAAAATTGGGTAAAATTAAACCACCTTCTCGTAGGTCTTTCTGTCATTGTTGGTCACAAGAGGGAAAAAAAGGAAATGCATTTGATAATTAAATCAATGTCCAGGTGAAATACCTCAAATGCAATTTGTCATGCAAAGCCCGAAAAGCCAAAAATGTGGAAAATGTGTCCTCTAACTTTGTCATTAAATGGGTGCCAGATGGGGCAGAAGTGGGTGCAAGTGGACGCTTGGGTTACACGTATACATTTTGTTGCATATTTGTTGAATCAATATTAAGTTTTTACTCGGAAAGAAAATAATAGGAGTTTTCAATCCTTCCCCACTGTATGCTGGACTCGACTCCAGTGTTATTTTGCACACGAAACTAAAACATTTACAAATGTTCTGGCAATTTATGCAGTCTGCAAACACTCGCCTCGCATTTTATTAGCAAAGTTAAAAATAAATACACATGAGAGGGGAGAATACAAATCAGGTTTCACTTTTTGTCACTATGTTCTGTTCTGTTGGTGATGATTTATGCTCGCATTTGACTATTTGCTGTAAGTGGAAAGCTGTAACAATGTCATTTTAATATTTATGGAAAAGTGCCTGGCGTCTAGTTGTTATTTTAGCCCAAAAAGCTAAAGAGAAATATTATAAATGCAATGCGTTGAGTGGCATTTCCGGGCAACATTGTGGAGGATCAGGTGGAACGTAGAAGGGAACGATTATAATCTGAGGAAGAATTATTGATTTTATCCAGATAATTCTGGCTCAAGAAATTACACAGACCCTAATTATTACTGCCTACTCCAAGAATGTATATCTTTTTCTACAATATGTTTTCACCAATAACCATTTACAATTTCATTTGCGTGGGATTGATCAAGGTCAGCTCACGCCCCTGGATGCGATTGTATGGTGCATTAAATATTCCAGTCCAGTCTTTTAGATGCCATGTTGTTTGTCTACTTTCTGTTTGCTGTTTGTTGTATGATTAATATTGATGTTGACTGGTTATGTTCTCCCAGAGAACTGAAATAATTTGATAACATAGAACACGATTTGCATGGGTGACCTTGTCTGATTACTCGAACTTAAAGCTATTTGTATTTAAGTTAAGCAACCCAACCCCGCCTTGATTTAAATTATGTTTGACTCGCAATGAATCTGTGATTAATTGCAAATTAATTGATATTTTTTTTTGGCATACGCATGTACAAATATTTATTCATGTGTCGTGTGTCGTATTTCCGCTGCTTTGTCACCTCTGATTTCCTCACTTCACATTTGCATAACCATATTTAATAAAGAATCATTTATTAATCAGTGGAATCATTGGCTATATTTGCAAATAACTGAAAATAACTGCAAATATATCATCAATTGTACACGGCGATAATGATATCAATGCAGACTCTGTGTTGTGAGACCAGCCAGTCTTTCGCTCTTCGCCTTTCAATTTAAGGTAGAAAATTCGTGTAAATGAATTATGAGAAGCTAATTTTCAATTAACAAGCAAAACGTACACTTTGTGCGTAGATTACCAATTACATTGTCATGCATTGTCCGTCTCTTTGTCTCTCTCTATTTTGGTTAATTTCGTTTTGGCCCAAAATGTAAATGATGATTGAGAAGCAGCGCTTTCTGCCTGTGGCTGCTGTGCTGTACGTGCGTACTTTGTTCTTAATTGAATTTTAATTAATTACAGCACACTGCGTGTGTGTGCCGCCTCACACTCAACTCGAAAGAAGCCTCACAATTTGTCTTTTAAAGGGTTTAAGCTTAAGTTTAGCATTTCCAAATATAGTCCAATGCCTGTTACATATTTGCACCTCCAAAATGACAGACTGTATATCCGCATCTCGGAGGATAAAACATCGTTCAACGTGGCGCACAAATCCACAAAAATCGTTTCCCTGCCCCCAGTCTGCAATTTGATTTAGAGCGACTTAGAGCGAGTTTTTTTGGCAGACGCCAGAGTCAGTTTCCTTTTTATAAGCCACTGCGAGTGTCTCTGGCGAGGAGCTGGAGCTGGTAAAGTGTGACACTTTTTCACTTGCCGCTCGCTTGCCTGCTACACAAAGTCACAAGGAAAAGCAAATGCCTGGGGATACAATTTTAAATTAAATATTATAGCGTTAGCCTGGGCCTCATCTCATGTGTAAGCCAGCCTCTGGCCTGGCCTGGCCTGGCCTGGCCTGGCTCGGGCCCGATAAATGCGTAAGCACGCGATATCCAACTGTGCTCTGCCGTGTGGGATCTGCACCCGACACCTACTTGTTTCTCCTTGTTCAACATTTTATTACAATTTTCTGTTTGCATACCTCTGCCTGTGTGAGTGTTTCCGCCTTTCCACCTACACACCTCGTGCCTGCTTCTCCTTTTGCACTAGACGTCACTCAGCGATTGACGCAAATGATGGGATGTGCACTCGCCAGCAAAGGAATGTCTTATTCGTATGAAATAACAATGCATTCAGTCCATTCATTCAGCGAATGGCATTCGCTACGGTTAAAAGTTGAAACTTGAAATTCGCGTTCGGACTGCACGTGCTAGCGATGGCAAACAGCTGTATCGATAGGCAGAGGCGCGTATGTGAGGTGCTGCCACAATTTAAACTAAAATAAATAATATTTCTATATATGTAAAATAAATACAGGAAGACCTATACAACAACGTATGGAGTAGAGCGGCTACAAGTGGCTCTCTCCATGTTTCATGTATACCCAATAATTTGATCAAACCAAAAATAAATATCGATAGCACACGGCAGATATGTCAGGCATAAATATGCTTAAATATGTTGTGTTATTGATGCAAAAGATGTTTTTCCATGTAAATGGAGTACGACTATCAATTTATAAGATCTGGCAGAGTGTCTTTGTAAAGGGAATGCCTTGATCGATACATCGATCACATCAATGTGTGCCATCCGCAGACAAGGAACTTACTCGATAGGACACGCTTGGTGGCCGGGCAATACAACTTTTATTAGTTGGTATAAAATAAATACAATAATCCGTATTATTGAGCAGGAACAATACTAACAGTATTCACATCACATCCGTCTTCAACAAATTGCTTTGGCTTACTCCACACTCGTCCCACGTTTTGTTGTTTACCAGCCACGTGCAGCGGCAACAGCAGCAACAATTGCACTGCAAACTTGTTTGTAATTTGCTGCTTTCAGCTTAGAATAATCATTCTAATTGTATGTGCAAACACTTTAAGCATTTCCTTATTACATTTTACAGGTGAGCTCAACTTTTGCACCTACCAAAAAGTGACGAGAAGCCGAAAGAAAAACGAGAAGCGAGCGTGCTCGAACGTGTCTAACCAGAAAGTGTTCCAGGTAAAAAAAATCAACATGCCTTACACCATTACTCCCTCTTTACCTGCCCTTTCTTTGTGCAGACAACATGTCGACATTTTCCAACTTGGATCGCCAGATCGAGCAGCTAAAGCGCTGCGAACACCTCACTGAGATCGAGGTGCGTGACTTGTGCCGCAAGGCCCGAGAGATTTTCATTGAGGAGTCGAACGTGCAGCGTGTGGACACCCCCGTGATTGTGGTGGGCGATGTCCACGGGCAGTTCTACGATGTGATGGAGCTGTTTCGCATTAGCGGCGGTGTGCCAGCGAATAACTATCTCTTCCTGGGCGACTATGTGGATCGTGGGTACTACAGCGTGGAGACAATCCAGCTGCTGCTGGCCCTGAAGGTGCGCTATCCGGATCGCATTACTTTGATACGCGGCAATCACGAGTGTCGCCAGATCACCCAGGTCTACGGATTCTATAATGAGTGCATGCTGAAGTACGGCTCCGCGGCCGTGTGGCTCTACTGCACGGACGTCTTTGACTACATGAGCCTTTCGGCCGTCATCGATGGCACAGTATTCTGTGTCCACGGTGGCCTATCGCCGTCGATTACGCGCCTGGACGAGATCCGCCTTATCGATCGCAAGCAGGAGATACCCCACGATGGCAGCATGTGTGACCTAATGTGGAGCGATCCAGAGGAACAAGTCGGTTGGAGTGTCTCTCCCCGTGGGGCCGGCTATCTCTTCGGCGGTGACGTTGTTGCCGAATTTAACCATAACAACGGTCTTGCCGTAATCTGTCGAGCCCACCAGCTGGCCATGGAGGGGTACAAATATCATTTTAAAGAGACCGTTCTGACCGTCTGGTCGGCACCCAACTATTGTTATCGTTGCGGCAATGTGGCTTCCTACCTGAACTTGGATGACAATCTAAAGCTTCACCTTGAAGTCTTCAATGCAGCTCCCCTGGAGTCTCGCGGCGGCCTACCAAAGTTGAAGCCTCAAGCGGAATACTTTCTCTGAGAGCTAACTATTTTTTCTATCTTTTTGTTGTTGTGGTTTTTCTAATCAGTAGATGTTTATCACCAGCTACTGTGAGAAACTTGGGTGAAATATCACCACAAGAACATGAGCAAGAAATAATTTTGAAGCCTGAACAATAAAAGACTAATAAAAGTATATAAAAGTACAACTAATGTAAGAAACTATTAACAAAATAAAAACATAACTATAGCCCCACCCAAGTATAAATTCTCTTAAGAAAATATCATCCCATTTCCCTGGCAAAACTTGTTTGGATATTTCCATCATCCATCTCTGATGGTTCAACTTTAATACTAAGAATAGCTCAAGCATTTGCTTATCAAAAGTAAAAAAACTTCTAAAATATTTAACTGAGAAAAAAAGGTCAACAAAGCATAAAATAGCAGAAAGGAACACACACAAAAAAAAGCCTTGACATCACCTTTTTCAATCAACTAAAAAGTGTCTTCGTTGGCCCCCAACTGCCAGGCAGGCAACCAAGACCCGCGAGTGTCTCTGTGTGGTACCCGCACCCGCACCACTGACTCAATAAGCCGGCATTTTATTTGCATTTTTTTCGTCACTTGTTCGTGCTGCTGTTGCCCCAGCTCCAGCCTCCTTCATCGTCTGTCTCCAGGGCTGTCTGTCGCCATTTCTGCCGCTTGGTTGGGCCACCAGCCTCCTTTTCCACTTTGTACACTCAACGCTTCCGTCATCGTCATCTGCGGATGGGTGGCAGGCAGGCAGGCAGGCAGACTGCCAGGCTAGCCGAAATGGCGGTGCGGCATTGGCGGCAGCAAATTCATCATCGTCTCAGCACGCGTCTGTCAACCGCGCTAAGGATACAATAAATGTCTTTCGCGGTCGCCCATCTCTCAGGCAGCGGGTCCCGATATCTCCCGGTCGCTCGGAGCACCCTGTACAGGTCCAGGCCAGGGCAGGGCAGGGCCGGGCTCTTCTGAGTGAAATACTCTGTCGGATTAATATGCAATAGCGTTTTGCATTTTTGTTTTCCCCTCTCTTCTTTTTGGTTTGTATCGTCATTTTCCGTGGCTGTTGGTTTATTCATTTGCCTTTGCCTTTGCTTCTTTTCTGCTTTAATTATATTTTCTGTGTGCAGACTGTGGGTCTCAGGTGCACTTTGGGGATAACAAATTAAACAACTTTGTGCAGCTGAAGCAGGTGAATAAATTGAGCTAAAATTATGGCTCTGCTCGTACGAAAAACTAAAGCGATAAAGCTTCTTTGATTGGTTAAATTATATTTGATTAAATGGATAAAACAGAGTTGAAACAATGAGAGATTCATTCAGCAGGCCTGCTCCTCTTGGTTGGGATCGTTGATTTGCTTGGGTAGACCATGGGAAATTTCCTCCTTGAATTTCTTATACTCGATCTTGCTCATGGCAATCAACTCGTCGAAGGCCTGCTTGGCCAGCCAGTGGAGAATCGGATTGTTCCACAAAGGCATTATGGCCTGGTGCGTCTGATCGTCGGTGTTCCCGCAGTTGGCCATCTTTTGGTACCAGGTCCACAGATACACCATGCCGCGCATCTTGTAGCGCCACAAATGATTCGGAATGAAGCGTATAATGTCCTGCAGATGCCCAGACGCGTCAGCGGTTAGATTCTCCAAGACATTAAAATCCACAAGACGATAAATGTCTCGCATGTTCTTCAGATACGTGATGTTGTTCTGCTTCAAAGCAGAGATGGCCAAGGAAAGGTATTCCTCCGAATCGATAGGGCCTTCGGGCGGCTGAAAGTTCTTCTTCACATCGAAGCCATCGAAACGATCCAGCTCCTGGCGTATGGCAGCACCGCAATCCCGAAAGTCGCTCCACCAACTGCCCCACGAGCGGTAGCCCTTCTCGCGATAAACCGTCTTCCACTCCTCGGATATGGTGTGGCGAATCTCTGGGCCGCCATCCGCCATATCCTTGGCTTCGATGAAGTTGCACTGCAATGAGGTTGGAACCTGGGAATTACTCGAGCGAATGCGATAGACGGGATACTTCTTGAAGAAACGCACAGCGTGAGATAATTCTTCCGTCTGGGGCAGCATAAGGCCTGGATTATGGCTTGCATACTTCAATTTGTAGCCACCAACACGAAAGAAGGCAGGTGTCTCTTCAAGACATGAGCGCTTCTCTGCCCAGCGATCCTCCAGCTCAAATTCATCTGCCATGCGCTTGCTGCCCAATGTCAGAGGTAAAGTTAGCAGCGAATTGATTCCACGATGAGTGTAGCCTTGATTGAGACCATCTTTTGAGCCGTCAAAGTTGCCAAAGTTGCCAAAGTTACGACGTTCAATAGCTCCATAGCCTGAACGCTCGTTTATAAATCCAGAATCGTTGCCACCAAGGTAATCAGTTGAGTAAAAGGAACTGCGATTGCCATCGAAGCTTCGCAGGCTGGTATCGAAATTCTCCAAGCTGCGGTGGGCATTGTAATTGTCGAAGCTGCGATTGGCATCGAAATTATAGCTGCTGCGATTGGCATCGAAGTTCTCGAAGCTGCGATTCCCATATTCAGAATTTAGGGAGTGGTTTTGGGATCTGCGATCCCCATTGAATTCCATATAGCTGCGATTGGCATCGTAATTTTCATCATAGTCGGACCAGGGTTCGGCGTTTAAGAGACGACGGCCTTGATTCGATGTTTGGGTGCGAAAGTGTGGATCTGAAAAGTAGTTTTCAAGCCCACAATAAGTCAACCGAATGCCAAAGCATAGTGGAAATAATTACCCATTGGATTCATGGAGTCCATGTTGCGTTCCATGGGTGCAGGACCATCAGGTAGGTTCTGCCTGAAGGCATTGGCATAGTCACATTGTGTAACAGTAGGGGATCGGGATCCACTGCGACCTCGAGCAACAGGGGAACCGATGCGCTCTAGAAGATTCCAGGATCCACTGCGACGTGCATCAGTAGGAGATTTGTCTGCACGGCCACCTGGCAGGTTTTCACTGAATATGTTCATATACGATGCAAGATCAATAGTTGGTCCATTGCGGCGTGTGGCAATGGGTGATTGATTACGGCGTGTGGCAATGGGTGAACCATTACGACGTGTGGCAATGGGTGATTCTGTACGGCGTGTGGCAATGGGCGAGTCATTACGGCGTGTAGCAAAGTTAGAGCCGTGATCGCCTCGGCCTTCTGTCAGCGTTGCATATAATTCGTCCATGAAGCTTGTGTCCTCCTTTGAGTAATCACCGAGTGGTAGATCAACACGCTCATTGGGTTGAGCATCGTCAAGAGGACGCAAAGGAAATGCGTTGCGACGTGGACTCGGCAGCCAATCAGCATTTTGCGGCTCCGGTGGTGGCACCGGCGGCGGCGGAGAATTGATGTCCCGTCGACCATCCAAGTAATTATCCCCGTAGCGTCGGGTCATGGATTCTGCACGCCTCACAAACTCATCCACGGGAGGGACAGAGTGTTCAGACACTCTGCCCGGATAATAGGGCGGACTACGCCCCAATATCTGCAAACAAAAGTTCAAGTAAAAGTTGTGGGTCCATAACTCCACAGAAAACTTACGCGAACATTCACAGATTTACGAAAGTATTCATCGGACATGTACTGCATTTTCAATAAACAAACAATTAAACACAAAATTCAACCAAAAACAATTATTTTCCAACAATTTCTTCCGCTTTTGGGAACTTTTTTTTGCTCAGTTCTCGACTCGGCTGATGCACAAATAAAACTAATGAATCAATTACAACTTTTGCCATGAGGTAAGAAATGAAAGATGTCTTGGCCTACTTGTCAATTGTCAATTTTCTAGTGGCAATCGGAACCGATATGGCCAGCTGCATGTGGAAAATGTTGTCCAGGTCCTGGCACTTTGACTTTCAGTTTCAAACAAAGTACCAGAAAGCAACGAAAGCGAAAAAAAAGTCGTTTTACTTGGAAATAAATTAGAATAACACAAAAATAAACGGCAAGTGGTGACAGAGTCGCTTCAATTAGTCCTCGGAACTAGTTCACCAACAAATATCGATAATTAATTGAAGCAAGCGGCAACTATCGGCTTTTGCTCTTACATAATTAAGTTAATGAATGAAAACATGAATTTAACTTTAATATTTTATTAACAGAACTTATGCGATATAATACAAATATTATAAAATAACTTCCAGACGGTCTTTGGGTCTCAAATATTTCACAAATATTATCAAAGGAACCTGAAAAGGCAAATAAAAAATATAACAAATTAAGGTAACCAGTACGGGCTTTGGCTATAATGTCAGAAAATTATTCGTTTAGTTTATTTAGTTGCTTAAACACATCACATAAATGTACATCCCAATTCGAGTAGAAACCATTTTGCATAAATTGAAAATTTTTTTTTATAATTTTGTATGAAATAATCTTTTAAATGGAACCGTGCTTTGTCATTGCTGCAGCCATTTCAATCTTCTGCCATCAAATGGAACTCTGCTTCGATCCCGCCGGCTATGTGGGATTGGAGTCGACGTTATTCATAATGCTTTCCTTTGTGGCCATAAACAAACTCGTTGGCAGCCGGAATGCAAACAAAACCCTATGGGACATGGCCGCGGATGTCATGCTCGCGTGCCTGACGATGCAATTCCTTCTGGGGACCGTGTGGTATGTCATCTTCTGTTCGCTGCAAACCATTGTGGAGGCCGTGTTCAATAGTGGCTGCCGCCTGTTGGGTGCCACACACATTGAGCAGTTGAAAAATATGCAGCCGTACGTCCTGACCCTCAGTCTGCTCTCTGTGGAAATGGTTGTTCTCTTCAAGTCCATTCAGATGGATGGTCTTCAGAAGTTCTTCGGAGTGCAAGATGATCTAGCCTCAGAGAGTGTGCTCTCTATTCTCGCCGAGCGTATTGGCAGGAATGAAAGGCGAGAGCAGCGAGCTGCCAGACTGCTGGAGAGAGGCCTTTCCCTACCGCGAGGAAGATCAGTCTCTCGTGGACGACCGAGAACAAGGTCGTGGCCCAGACGATAGATGCAGATTTGAATAACTTCCAAATTAGAACGAAATATATTTCAATCCCCTTTAGTTGTCGTTTCCATTCAAGTATTTTCGCTTAAAAAACGCTCAAGAAAATACACTCCAAGCTGCGCTCCATGCCAATAATTTATTGGAATCACTCAACTCAACGGCCACGTCAATATGGCGACAATAAAAAAATATAAAATAAATGGTCCTCGTAGTCAACTGTGCAATATTTTAAAATTGCATCCCAAAGGATGGCACGAACAAACAAACAAAAAGAGAAAGTGAAAGAATGAAAGCATTCGAATAAAACACGTCGCGACAACGAATGGGCAAAAACATTGAAATAAATAAGATATAAAATTGTGGCACACACACAGACAGAGAGAAACAGAAAGAGCGAGACCCAACAATTTATGCACCAGACATACGATACGGTACGATACGATATATGCATATAAAAACATATAGGTTTACGATCCCCCATGCGACCCATTCGTTGCGATAAGTGTGTTTATTTGAGCTTGTTCAATGCAATATTTACAATGCAGCGACACCCATCTTTACGCCCCACACACATGCCTTTGGGCTCTGTGCTCGGCTCGCGACTTAAGCTGTTTGCTTATGTTGTTGTCCTCTGGCTGCTGACTCGACGACATCGCCACGCCCCGTGGTCCATGGTCGCAATTAAAGCAAACAACCAGCGGGAAACTAATCTCAAGCGGCTCGTAAATTCCAAGCGGCGCATTCCTGTGGGACACCCAAGGATATCCAAGGCAAGGATTCCCCCCAGCCATTACCCATTCCCATCCGCCACTGATGCGGTGGCAATTGAAACTATGCACGAATCCTGCGATGCCAGCGGAATGACTAAGCTCCGATTCTAATTCCTCCTCTTTGTTTGTTTGCTCAGCCAGGGAGATGCTGTGAGACGATACCGAAAGAAGTGGCCATCGCATGTGCTGCGGCGGAGGTGCCGCGGAGGAATGTCGGGATGCTGCTGCTGTTTCTGGGTTCCCTGGGATCCTTGCCATCATTTGCATATTAATTAAATGTCAAAAGGGTAACGGGAAACAAACAGCAGCTGCTCGTACTCGCCTTCAATTAAATTGACTTGCGATTTGGATTTGCAACTAGCTCAATCAAGGTCAATTTGGAGAGAGTTCTGTAAGTAAGACATGCACAAGGGATACTCTTTCTTATGTGCTATTTTTTTGGGAAGAGCTGAAATTTGTTGAAACAATAGAAGGGGATTGCTAAGTAAATTAGATCTGTGTGGATCGTAAGAGAGGTAATAGTGCTCTATAACAGTGAGGGCTAACAGTGACCTGTAACTGCAAGCGGTAACAGTTAGCGCTATAAACAGAAGCAGTAAAATTGAGCGATAACAGAGAGCTGGAGCTGGAAGCAGTAACAGATCGTGGTAACAGTGGGCTCTGTGGACGCGAGTGGTAACTGAGCGTTAACAGTGAGATGGAACTGGAGGCGACAACAGACTGTTAATTTCAGGGTGCTAACAGCGCTGAGTTCCGCTTCCATTCCCGCTGATTTGTTGCTTCAAATCAATATCTGTAAACAATACAGTAGTAAAAACTAAGAAGACTCCTTTCGAAGAATAGTGTAAATATAATATCAGGCACTCAGCTTAGAGCTAAAGATTGTGACAACAGCTCCTCCAATTGGATGCCAAATACATTTTTGCCTCCGAACCTCATTCAAATGGATTTCCAAACTAGATTTAAGCTTCACTCCAATAGCAAGTGAGTCACATAGATATCGCCAACTGCCATCTGTGCGTAGTTACATCGAGATGAAGCTTCCAATCTCCTTCTTTCAACTGCTTCTACTCTAGCATCCTGCCAGCTACCAGTTTGCAGCTCGTTTTCTCGATTCAAAAGGAAAATGCCATAACCCGCTTATGACGCACTGCAGAGGAGGATGCTGGATGCTGAATGCTGGATGGCGAATGGCAGATGGAGAGGTATAGGGATGGTCTCTCTGGAAGCCTGACAACGACAAGAGACATTTTGCGTCAATGACAAACGGGTTTCACTTTTCTTGTGGCGGGCCTCAGACTCCGGGCAACGACAGATCGTTCTCCGGCTCGGGTTTAATTGGTAGATGCACACGAAACAATTGGGTGCCTGTGTTGATGGGTGGCTGGGTAACTGGTAGCTGTAGATGTAAGAAAAGGACACGAACGTCAGTTCATAGCTTCATATACCACTTTTACGCTTTGTGGTTTTTGCCAGGTAAAGGTCTCTGGGGAAATCCTTGGCCTCGGTGCCTCGGCTTTTGCATATTTGAACCCGTTTTGCAATTTGCTGAACAGAGTCATGTAGAACCCGGACAAACCATGACCATTGTCAGACAACAGCAAGGGGACCTGTTTTCTGTGCAAAAGATATTTGCATTTTGCGGTGCAGACCAGACATCCCGCTTCCAGCCCGAAACTCCAAAATGGAGTGTTGTTTTTCGAGCTCTAATTTCAGCTCTGCTGTTGCTGCTGTTAATGGATATTCTTCGGTTAGACGGCGTCTAATCACTATCCAAGCAAAGGTTACGCACCAATCCCAGACATGTCAATTAAGTGATGAAAATTCCAGGCTTCCTCCATCCCACATTCTCCCACTTTGTCTCTGACTCTCTGTTCTGGCTGTGGTAATTTGCCAGGCAAGATGTCTGCTCCAGTCAAAAGCCAAAGTTGGCAACCGCAGAAGGAGCAGCACCAGCAGCAGGAGCAGCTGTCAAAACGTATGGAGAATGTGGGCGCTGCCACATCACAGTGTCACAAGGATGAGCAGCAGCAGCAGCAGCACGAATAAATAGAGTGGGTTTGAGCTTCAGGAACCACTAAAGACGGCGGCATGGAGCCACGGAGTGCCAGTTGCAGAGGTTTACGGGGGGTCGAGCTTGCATTTCGCAGGCTGAGGCTGTGGCTCAAAAGATATGCAAATCTTTTGGCCCGTTTGGTGGCTGTTGACGGAATGTCTTGCTCAAATGCTTGCCTCCTTGTTGGCTCCTTCCCTCTGAAGAACTCTCAGCCAAGAAATTAGCACACAATTTACAACTAAACTAAAGTCAAATGGCGTCTAGGCAATGTGCCCTTAAAATATTTATTTATCCTAATGGTAAATGTGTGAAAATTGGAGTGGAATAGCAGCAGATTTTCAGCCAAAAGAATATTCTTGTGTGTGGTGTGGGATGATCTTTATTTGAATTATACAAAAATCTTGACTCCTTTTAGAGGACAAACATTAATTCCCAAAAAATTCAATAAACACAAAACATGATCCCTAAGTGTTTTGCCCTTCAATGGATTACATTAATTTCCCCCATTGGCATTTCGTCCTTGCTCCCTTTCTAATTTTGCACTCTCCAAGTGCCAGCAATTGCAGTTACTCAGCTTTTTAGAGTGTCAGCTTTTCACGCCTCGTTGAGTTCTCGCTGCAAAGATTCCTTGGAATTTTCAGTTGCAAAGCGATTTTCAGTGTCCGGTCGAGCGCGAATAAGTCAAACGAAGTGACCTTTCGACTGAACTTGAATAAATCGCATAATGGCACAATGGCCAAGAACCCAATAAACCCTTTTTGCACCATTGTGCACTCTCAGCAGTCCGTGGAAAAAAATGGCCAGCCACCAAATTCTACATTTCAACCACAAAAGTATGCAAAAAACATGTGGTACAGGCTCGTGGTGCTTGTGCTTTGTGGAAAATCAAATTATCAGCAAATTTATTTAATGCATAACGTCAGAAACATGGGGGAAAAATATACACAATTAGCAAGAAACCCAATTTTTTGACACACAAAAGTTGACCAGAAAAGCCATGGAAAATTAAACGAAATCAATGGAATTTCCGATGGTATTTTCGGTTGATATTTCTGTGAAAACTTTTGTGTGTCACCACGATAACCGAAAATTGACGCGGACAATGACAAAAACCGCAGATGCTTTCAGCATTTAGCGGACGGACATTTGTTGACCAACAATAAATATGTGTCAATCGATGGCAATTATCAGGCTAAGGGCAAAGCTCTACTGAACGGGCAAATACACTAAAAAGGGTAAAAACAAACACCTCAAATCACCAATCACCGAGCAACTTTAAAATTTAAAAAATACCAGCACCACGACTTTTCGGCTTACTCTTCGGACCAACAACCAAGCAACAAGCAAACTTTGCAGCCCATTTAATTTAGAATAAAAGCCAAGTTTAGAAGTTTCCAAAGAGAGTGAGAGAAAGTAGTGAGAGCCCTCATAGTTTGGGCCACATTTTGTTTACTTTTGGCCAGAGTTGATGAACTGTAAATGAACTTTGTGTTTGAATTCGATTTAGTTTTATTGCAACATGCTGCTCGAGCAGCACTTCATCTAGACATTAAACCCATCAGGAGCTGCAGCAGCAACAGCCACTAAGAAACACTTCCATTGGTCATATGTACATATATATTTCTCTACATGTTTGAGTAGCTGCTTGAGATGTATCTGGTGAACAATCGAAAGTTGTGCAGCAGTTTGGGCGGGTTTGTAGCTCCGGGTATCTGGCTTTGTGGCTGGAACATGATACAGCCAAAGTACACATAATATCGATGTGAATGCAATATTGGTTTGCCCAAAGAACATTTTAGTTTGAGGGTTTTGCTGGGTGAAAGGAAAACCACATACATAGATGGGCTTTGCAGGCACATCAAACGTTGATACATTCTTAATGCGTTGCCATTTCGAGTGATTGTTAAAGAAAATGCAATGCAGTGGAGGGTTTTGATAGCCAGTGATAACAATTCACTGTGGGAAGTGGAAAAATCCAAAGCCAAAACAGCTGTGACTATTAAATTTATCCACTTAATATGCATGACAGTGCAGCAGATTTTCACACTGTAACGAAATTGAGAAATGAAGACAGATGAGATGACAATTAAACCCTCGAAACGAGTATGAATTGTTTCGCCCAACACAACTACCATATTCCATCTGCATGTATGTATATGAATGCATACCATTAAAAATATATCCATGTAGATTTACGAATATAATTAAACTTATCAGTGGAAAGCACAAACGGCCAAGAGAGGAGCGAGCGCATCAACTGCACTTTTTATTTACATTTCCATTAAGTCAACACCGAAAAAGCACACCAAGCGGCAGCAAAGAAAAAGGAGCAGAAGAAAAGTACCTCTTCAGCAGACAACCAACCAAGAGAAAAAAAGAAAGAAAAAGGTGCAAAATTTACTGAAACAAAGTCAACACGAATTTGCAATTTGGTATAAAATTTCCACTGCGACCGCTGCACAAATTGCTAATTCGCTAAAAACTTCACAGTTGACACAAGAAATTTGTGTGAATATATTTTTTATGCGCCTCCTCGGCAAGAGGATCTGGACAGGACACTCCAAAAGCCAGATAGAACAAAGAGGGAGAGGAACATAAATAGAGGAAAAGATAGCGACCCAGCAGTAAGCGATTCAAGTGTTGGCTGTGCTAGGAGAGGGCATGTGGCATTTCTTATTGAGTTTGTAAATGCATCAAAATATTCTTTGTATATATTTTTATAAGCAAGATTAAAGCGAGCTTCAGTCAGGAATCGGAGCGGTTTTTGTATATAATCATAACTGACTGAATCACATTTCCAGGAAGTGTCAGAAAAATGCTTTATTGATTACAAATTGTTTGTTGTGCATAGAGTGAAAATACTCCTAAAGTATGCGGTGAAAGTAACCTCGGTAAGAAATTAATGACTGATTAATAAAACAGATTGCATTTTGTACTGATAAATGAGCATTAAAGTGCGGCAGCCTCTGGGTTTCTTATAGCCAAAGTTCACAGAATTTAATGGTATATGACATAGTAGATGAAATACCCAAAAAACTCCAGAGACAGGTACGAGGTGTGGTGGCCTGATGGATTCCTGATATGTGTGTGTTTGGGTGTTAAAATTTCTAGTGATAACGAATTCAAAGCAAATGACTGAATGGATTTTGTACCAGCACATAAGTACAATGCAGTGCCAGTCCATCGAAGGGGATACAAATGTCAAAGTAGTCTGCCAACTATGAAGATAAAACTGAACTGTTATCAGACGGTTAGAGGAGTGCTAAAAGCAGAGTATTAAATGTGTTAGCTGATGAGATACGACAACTTAAGTTAACTTAAGGAAAGTACACATCTTTATAGACTGAAAGTAGTAGCGTAGAAAGATAATTTTGTGAGATAATTTCTGCTTACATGCAAATATATGTAGGTTAAGATATTCCCCCCACAAAATTATCCAATTGTGTTCTGCGTACTCGCATTCACTATTTACTTTTGTGAACGAAATCAGCTGTTATCAGAGCAGAGCTTTGCGTTGTTCAACTTATCAGAATCAATTAAGCGTGAATAAAGGCGTGGACAGTGTGTCAATATTTGCCCCAGGCACTTGGAGACAAGTTTTGTATCCAGTTTTCTTGTTTGTATATTTTATAAGCCAAATGACTAATACCCCAAGATGTTGGACCTAAGTTGTCACAGGGGAATCCCCTGTAGAGGCAGCTGCTGCATAGATCATCCTGGAAAATGCATCCATCTTTTGGCCCCTGATGCATTGCCTGTTATTAATACATTCGATTGATAAATATCCCACTACTAAATTAAAAGTGTCACCAGAACAATCTCCAATTCCCATGCCATCCTTTTTGGCATTCTTTGTTCGACGTCGGCGGCGACGACGACAACAAAGCATTTGACATTAGTTGAGATTTTCAATGCTTTCCACACAGCAGACCTTCCGCCTTCCGCCCTCCCTCCTACCACTGCGTTGAAAACGTGTCAAATCGTAGCGGGAGGGAAGAGGGAAGAACGAACGAGAACCTCAGCAGATTGGTTCCGTGCCAGGCAGCCATAGAAAGGCTGCATCTACATCATTACCATGACGCCGGGGGTCTAAACAGTGCTTGGGACTTGGTCAACTTTTTCTTTTTTTGGGTACAAAGTTCGCCCGCCATTTGGCCAAATGCTAAAGCGAACTGCAGAAAGAATGCAGGCAAACTGCAGAGAAAAATAAATTGTATAGAGAATCGTTCTTTTTAATGCCGCTCAAGGTCTGTTTGTTGGGTGTTTTCTTTCGATTTGATTTTCCCTTACCCACTGGCCTGTTTTTTCTCTTGTGTTACGCATTTATGCTAAAAGTCTATTTATATACTTTAATTAGATAACAACGGAACACAGGAGAACGGCTGAGTCTATGGCTAATGTCTCATGGCGCCAGGTTTGAAATCAATTTCAGCAAAACTTTCCTTTGACTCATGCCAAATTTTGAAATACCCACACAAATAGTAGATACATTATTGCCATCCCAGCACGCCAGTCACACCCACTTCAATGTCGTAAAGTTATAGACCTTGGCACTGTTCTACTTTAAAGCGCAATCGTGACTCAAAGCAAAGATTGTTATTACCATTTATCTACACAAAATCCACCATTGAAGCTCAACCTTTTCATACGTGGATCGATCAATTGTGTAATGAAAAATTACAACTTGTTTACGATTTGTTGAGGAAGAAACTTAAATCAGGCAATTAGGAGTAGCGAGAGTGTTTCATATATCCCATTCCAGCAATTTTGTACCACGAACTTTCCCCATCTTTACCTATCCCACTGGCACATACTTCTACCCGCTTTCCACCATCAATTCTGTCCAATAGAACCTGCCGCAACTGTTGATTTCTATACTGACACCAATGCCATGACCTCAAAAACACAACAAGAACAAGAACATTTATTCATATTATTCGAATATAGGCAGGACTGATAAAGGTAGGCAGATGGGTGTGTAGAAGCTAAGACTCATAAGCAAAACTTTGGCTCCAAGTCTGGGGAAAACTTATTTACTTCGAAATTACGTGTCGCTGATGTTCGCTGAGGCTGAGACTGAGGCTGAGACTGAGACTGAGGCGACATTATACAATTTATATGCACGTATTGCGTTCTATCCAAGATGAAATGTCGCCATCGTCGTCGACGGTCTCGTTGTCGCTCTCGGTCCAAGGCTCTCGGTGGCAGGAAGACTGTTGGCTGTACGGCGGGATGGTTGCTCATCAGCATCATCAACGAGAATGTAATTACATTTTCCCGATTCATGACAGTTTTGCATAACCAAAAGCCCGTTCCTGTTCCTGTTCCTGTTCCCATTCCCCAACCTATCCTTTCCCCTATTCCCCTGTGTTATTCTTGTCTCAGCGTCTGGGTTATTGCGTTCATAAATGAGGCAGGCGCGAGTTTCAGCCACAGGATGCAAAACCGTGGCCACAAACACCTTTGGCCCCGACTTGTCTTGTGTGTATAAATCACCAGGAATCCATTCTCTGCAGCCGAACAAAATTGATTTTTTGTTCTCGTCAAGGTGGCAAGTTCAGCTAACGAGATTTTTCTATTAAATTAGCTGGGAGTTTTGAATAATTGGGAAAGGTACAGTTGGTCTTTCGATTATAAGATACCCTTTAATGGGGGAGGCAATGCAGGCAATCCTCCTAACCACTTTAAATAAATGTAATTTATTTAATTTGCAGGCAATACATTTAATCCACAAAATTTTTTTAATTTTGTCGACTACAAGGTACCTTTGCGGGTTTCTAAAAAAATGCTCATAAAACTGTTTCCCTATCGAAATGATAATTCAGATAAGTTCTATAAAGAACATCCGGTGCCCCCCTCACTTCGTCGCGTATCATACAATATATCTTGGAATATACCAATGTGGAGCAGATCAGATGACTAACCATGGAGCACAGTTCGTAATACTCATAGCTTTGTGTGGTGCGGGGGTCTGTAGGAAAGTCAACTGATAAGAAAATCCGCACAGGCCACATAAAAGCCACCTCTGAGCCGCTGCCAGAGGCAGTATCAGCATAACATGACAACTGTCGACACAAAACAAAACAACTGTGCGAACATTTTAATTTAATTTAAATACAAAAACATTTTAACGAGGGAAATTCAATCAAGTGTAAACGAGTTAAGCGAAAATGAGTGTGGAACAAGTAAGAGGGAAATGCAATGGAAAATCTTTAGAGAACAAGATGCTTCGTGAATGTATACAAAAAAATGTGCCAACGTGAATTGGAAATTCAATTATTAACAATAAAAGATGCTTAAAATTTAAACCAGAATATGTCCACAGATCTTCAAGAACTTATAAAAAGAAGAATTCTTCAAATATAAATTTAAAGCTCATTTAAGAGAGATCTTAAGCTGTCTTATCAAATAATCTTTGCGGTTAAATTTTAGTGAAATATTTTTAGAAGCATCTCTGAATGATATTAAGAAAGTTTTATGGGTAACTTATCATTGTAAATCTCAACGTTCCAGTTTGCCCAGGAATGCCTCAATGCCCACAATAAATATCGCGCACTGCACCATGCCCCACCGCTAGGGTTGAGTCCCAAACTGAATGCATTGGCCACCAATTGGGCCCAGGTGGGTTTCATATAAACATCATAGTAGTCTTCATATCCATCCATCCTTTCGTTATAGCATTTGCTGGCCAACAATCGCATGGAGCATCGTCAGAATAGCGGATATGGCGAGAACATTTATATGGCCATGGGTGGGAATATGTCTGCAAGCGATGCTGTGGACTCCTGGTACCAGGAGATCAATCAATACAATTGGCACAGTCCTGCCTTCAGTATTAGCACGGGACACTTTACCCAAGTCGTGTGGAAGAACTCCACAGAGTTGGGTGTGGGATTTGCCAAAAGGTTGGTTGGCTTTTTATTGAATATTTTTAGCTAAATATATAAATATTTGATTATCTTTTTCGTAGAGGAAACGTCATTTACGTTGTGTGCAACTACAATCCGCCTGGAAACTACAACAATATGTTCCGCGAAAATGTCTTGCCCTGAGGTCGCTAAAAGCAAATGGAAATTTAAGGCATTCCAAAGATATTTATGAAGCATTACTTTAAAACATTCCATTTAAACCAAAGCAAAACAAAACACAGAATTTATATTGGGAACAAATGTACATATTATTATTATTAAATAAAATAAAAAAACATATTTTTAAACATATAAATAATCATCTTTAGGTATGGGTATGGGGTGTGTGAGGTTCCCACTTCAACTGCCAGTCTGACCAAAATCTATAATTTCTCAGACACTTGATCTCATGTGACTTCGAGCGTAAGTTAAGTTAGTTCTTACATTTAAACACCCATCTTCTATAGTAATTACTTCCATAATATCCGCATGATTTACGTGAACCCATGCCACTCTCAACGGCCTTTTGGGAGTCCGTTGCATCGATCACTCTTCAATGGTGCAAAGCTTTGGACGAGGCCGTGAACCGATGATGCCAATACTGTTGCTGGAGAAGCCATTTGGTGAAACTTTGCCGGTGCTTCTCGCACCATCGCAGACCTTCGCTGATGGTGAGGAGGACTTGAGCTTAGTCCTAAGCTTCGGCTGCTGTCGATGCACATGGACTCCGTTGCGTCGCAGCCTGCGATAGAGTGAGATGTACTTGCCCGCCGTCGTCGTGCGGGGCACAATGTACTTCTCACAGAAGGCAGTTTTGCTGTGGGCCGCTTCGCTCAACTGGCCATGGCCCAGGGCCTGGAGGAAGGCCAGGACAAAGGCATAGCAGTTGTGGCTGGTCTCCTCGTAGCTGGCCATGGACCACCGCATGGATTGTGCGCAAATCTATTAATGCAAAATGGTAGGGATACAAATGGGCACCCAGTGGGTAGCGTGGGTCCGAGTGAGCTTAGGGATTTGCATGAATATCAAAGAAGGGAGACAACACTTTACTCCATTCCACTCCACTCACCTGCTGCAGCATCTCGTCCCAGTAGTCGTGCCAGGGCTCGGGCAGATCCCCCACCAGGAGGCTCTGCCACCATTCGCGCGGATTATCGTCCCGCCGATGCCGCCGCAGTCCGTCCCGATCGAACTCCACGATGTCGCCTCCGGATGTGGTCACTGCGATATGCAAATCGGTCGCATTGCTGTAATCGCTGCGGAAACACACAACGCATCGCATCAAAAATATATATGCATTTCCAGGGACGAAAAAAATGGCAGAAATTTGCACAGAGATTTTTGTTTGCCCAAACAATGGCATTGGATTTTAGGGAGCTTGAATTGGTCTCGCCTTTAAGGCGGAAAGTTAAAGATCTGTCGGGATATGGACAAGGCGAGGAGAACTATGTCCCCTCTACCAAACTGAAGCATTGGCAGCACTTCTCTTACAAGTTAAGGAAAAACTATGGAAATGGTTGCTCTTTATCTTGGTTTTATATTGTTTGAATGGTCAACAAATTGGCTGCACAGTTTTGACTAATTTTAGACACAGAAATGTCTTGTTTAAACGGCTTTCCCAAAACGGCAATCAAACTTACTTTAAGCTCAATTGTAATTTGTTCGTGGAATTAAATGTCATAAGCGGGTACAAATATTCTAGTGGACACCATTCAGCCACCCAGCCTGCGGTACTCACTTGAGAAAATCGCCAGTGGAGGGACGCAGGACAATGGCGCAAGGGTGCTGTGTGGCCCGCACAAAGGGATACGGCAGACGGAAGGGCAGGAGCCGGGCGGCAGTGGCTGGCGACTGAGGTCCAGCTGTAGCAGCCTTGTCCACTGTGGATGGGGCATCCTCGTCCTCATTCACATCTGCATCCGCATCTGCATCCAGTGGCGCATTGCAATGGGGACAAGTGTGGGGCAAAGTGAAGCAGAAAACTTTTGCGTTGCAATGATGAAAACAGAGGATGCCCGGATCTGAGGTAATTGTGGTTGTACTTGTCGTTGCCGACATATCTGTGTACATATATCTCTGTGTGTGTGTGTGTGGATGTTCCTCTTGATCCTCCTCCTGGCTGCTCCACCTTGTTCCAACTCCTCCTTTGTGTTCTGGTGCGTCCTGTTCTTTGGGTTCTGGTTCCTCTTGATGTTGGGGTCCTGCTACTGTACCCGTATTATAATTGATACACTTTGTCTATTGTGCCCCTGCCCCTCCCCACCCCTCCGGCTGCGTCCTGTCTCCTTTTTGGTGCTTGTGGTTTCCAGCCTGGCCCCTGGGCCTGAAATAAAATGAAAAATTCTTGTAAATAAGCTGAAACCAGGCAAAGTTGCAACCGTAAAGCGGTTTGCCCGGAACATTCAGTCGGCCAGGCAGTTTCTGTGGTCACACAACACATAGATGAAAGACAGGGGAGAGACGAAGAGGGAGCGGCATAGAGCAGGGTGTTTTAGACAGACTTTGACCAAAAAGTTTCCTGGTAAATATGACATTTGTCATCATTATTGCCAGGTCTTGTTTTGGGGTTCTTCGAAAGGTTTCTTTGGGGTTGAAATAAAGGGCTGAAACAAGGTATAGAAATAAAATGGAAAAAAGAAGAAAAATATCAAGTCGGGTAAGGAAATCAATGTACAAAATTAGGTTCTAAAAAATATTTAAATTTAAATTTTGTTGTGAAAAGAAAGGAATGTTCAATTTACAACGTTATAATTATTTATACCTTCGTGGTATACTTTTGGGTTAAGATCTCTCTCTCTCTCTCTCTCTCTGTCTCTCTTTTTATGCTTTCACAAAAACTAACACAAATATTTAAGAATCACAAGTACTGTCTGCTTCAATTCATATTTGCATAAATGACATTATTTCAACACATAAAAAACAGCGAAATTGATTCCGCAAAAGAAATCCATTCAATAAAAAGAAACTCTTCCATTCCGCTGTTATACAAATAACCATTTTTTCAATCAATTAAAACCACTTTATAGCGAAGTGGCAGCAACCCCTTGGGGCAATCATATTCTGGCCATATAGCGGGGCGGGGCGGGGTAAAGCCGGTGCCGAAAAGAAAGCAAACCAAAAACGTAAACAAACCGGCAAAATGCGTATCCACCTTCACCACCGCCTGTCGCCAAGCGGTAACTCACCACGAAATCTGAATAAAGTCCCTCAAATTGCCCAAAACACAGCCTCAGAGAGCGGCAGAGAAAATTCCCAGCTCGTTGCATGGCGGCCCAAAGAGAGCGGTGGAAATGCATAGTACACTAGAAAATGTCCCCGTCTCGTCTTTTGGATCTCGTGGCGGCACGAGACTTTGGCTGCACGGTGGCACGAGCCACGTCCACGACAACCACTTGGAGTCGCGAGGCGAAACCAGTTGACGGCGAGCCGTGCAAGCAGACGGTCGTGTTGTAGTCGCAAATTGCTAAAAGGAAAGTGTCCCCCCCCCCCCCCAAGAAAAACAACAAGAAAAACAAACCAAACCAAAGCCCAAACAAAAGGCCCATCAATATCATCATAGTTACGGGTTGTTCCTAGTGTGGAGTGCATACCAAGAGAAAACTGCTATCAAAGGATACAAGTGCGAAGGATACGCCGCAGCATTATCCTGACGAGACATAGAGACCCATCCCCAAAAAACAGTGAGACATTGTCCTTTTTTTTGTTTACAACTCGCGGAGAGGACTTTGCATTTTTGTGGGTCTAGGACTCGGTGGAGGGTGTCCGTGCCCGTGTATTTCGTGGTCTCCGTGTTAGTTTTTGTGGTCTAACCCTCCCTCGTGCACCAGCCCCTAGTCCAGTCCTGTCCTTAGCCGCCGTGCTTTGTGTTTGTGTTGTGCTGCTGCAAAGTGGACGATGCCATGGCAACACATTGCTAATCGATGACGTGACCAAAAATAAAGAAATCCAACCAGAAAACCAACAAAATAACTGTCAGCAAACAAGACCCTTCACATTTTGGGATAACACTAGGATAATGTCCATCAACTGATTTCGGGTATGTGGAGCAAACAAAAACTAAACAGCGAAAAATTACCCCAAGCTAAGTGATCCTTGTAGCGGTTGAGGAAATTTAGTTTTTAATGGCCAACAAAAAAGGGAAAACACTATAAGGGTTGTAAATAAATGTAAATGTTATGACCCATCAGACTATGATAAAATATCTTATTAACAAAAGATTGCCAACAGATTTGAATCCTGCATTAAATATGCTTCATACAAATGCTATTTTGATATATATTTTGGGAATAAATATATTTAAATACATAACAGGCTCTACCTCTAGGCATAATAGTTCTCCCTGCTGTTTTTGGCATCCTTCATCTCCGACCATTGCATTTTTGCTTTAAGTTCTTTTATCAATATCCGTGGGCAGCTATTTATGAGTCTTCAAGTTTCCCTCAAACTTCTACACACCACAGTATCTGTTTATCTTTGAAATACATCAAGGATAATGACCATTAACTAGTTTTCCATGAGCATGTGGATCAATCAACACATTTACAGAACACACAAAGCAACAAAAAACTCAAAAGAAAAATGCCCGCCCAACTGATAAGTGTTGCGGTTAACGAAATTCATTTTTGATAGCCCGAAAATGGTGAAACATTTAAGCTTCTTAACTGCTTTCCACCCAAAAGTAAAAGCAAAGCAAGTTCTGTGGTTCCCTTTTGTGGTCTGAGCGCAGTCTCAAGTCTCGACTGGCAGACGTTTCAAGATCGACAGAGATAAGAGTTGGAGATGCGGCGGTGCCAAAGGCAAGAGTTGACATTCCACAAACAAGCCTGAAGGGAACTTTGAACCCAACTTGAATGGGGAAAATCGTCAAAGGGAAGGCACACTTCCCACTTTAAGCAGTAGTTTTTCTTTGGGTCTGTCTTTCTGTTTGTGAAGTCTCCACTCTTAGCCCAATTAGTGGGCCTGACTTGTATGCAAAATTAAAATATTTACTTGGCCAAGTTGTCAAAAACTGAGAGAACTATTCATAGGCGATATTTTGTCACAGATTAAGTGGATGGTTTGCTTTCGAAAAGGGTTGCTAAGGGTGCACATGGAGTGAGGAGGGTATTTGGCTCAAACAAAAAGTGGAACATTTTGATGGATTCTGAAGGAATTTTAGACTAGCTACAAAATATTTAATGTTTTCGTTTTATTTATGGAAATTGCTAAAGCAATATTTTGCGTGTTTATTTTTTGCTTGGAGTTTCAGAAGTTGTTTCCTTGTGAGATTAACTAAAGTTTTTCTGCAACATTTTGGCTTTAATAAAGTTAGGAAATTTTTGAATCCACTCTGAAAGGAAAACTAAAATAAAAGCAAACAAATTTTGCAGCTTAAATATCCAATAAAGTGCAAAACAACTAAATTCCTTATGTTTTTTTAATACCAACAACTTTTAATAGACTGTGGAATGCTTTCTTTCTTGGTTAATATAGATAAAAATATAATTATGATAACATAAATAAAAGCCTTAAAATGTGCCTAAACTGATGCTAAATATAGGCAATCAGAGAGAGTTTTAGTTTTATAATCAAATGCCATTTACATGCAAATTTAATTGCTTTCAAAACACACAGAATATTTTGGGTGACTTACGATAATGAAAATACGATGGCCAGCAGTGAAAACCAATGCAAATATTTGGCCAGAGTTAAACGTGAGTAGTGAGAGAGAGATTTTCTTAACAAAATTACAATTGCTTTACTTGGAGTAAAAAATGGATTTTACTTTGGGCCTTGAATACGAAAGCCAAAGGCATATCCCAAGTGGAAATGCTAAAAATAAATTGCGTGAATTTGCCTTAAGAAAAAGAAAACGTGGCAGGCAGCAAGGCAGGAAAACAAATGCAATAAAGGATATGACAACAGGCCCTGAGAGAGAGAGAGAGAGAGAGAGAGAGTGCGCCGAAAAGAAAGTGGGAGAAACGGCAACAATTTCAGCAGCGGGCTTTCGTGAAATCCAAACAAACTTTATCTCTATGTTGTTTGCCAACTTGAATTAAACACGCCCCCATGTACACACACACCCCCGCACACATATGGCCAAGAAAGTATGTTACGGGGAGAAGAGGAGGAGGCAGGGCACGGAAGTCCCAAAGAGTTGTGAGAAATGAAATTACAACTTGCATCCTTCTTTTTGGCTTTCTCCTCTTTTTGTTGGCCCCGGACAGGCACTTGGCCAGGGACCTTCAAAAGGAATTGTTTGGCCAAAGCAAACACAGAATGGGACGAAAAAATGTCTGTGAAATCAAGTTAAGTTTACGCATTTTTTGTGCACTTGGAACAGGACCAAAGGCAGAAGCAGCCAGAGTGAACGTAGCGTGGCATGGTGCAGCTCCGAAAAAAATATAGTATAAAATATGTACATGGCAGGAGGAGGCGCATCAACAATGCACAAGCCAAAGACAGACCTGTACAAGGCAGACGACAAACAACAAATGAAAACAGGTGAAAAGAACTCATCAATTGGACACAACGACAACGAAACACTCTTGAATGGCAGCGGAAAACAAACAAAATCTGAAAATGCTTTGAGTAAAATTGAGATTTTTTTAGAGTTTATTTTCACTGGAATATTTTCTATTCATTTAGCGGCCTTTTTGAGAATATTCTTTACATTAGCTTAATCCAAATCTAAGTCTCAAAGTAACTCTTCTCAGTTAGAGTATTTCGAGAACAACTACAAATACCAAAGAATAAAAAGGGGTACAAAGAAAGCTGCCAAAAGCTGCCAGAATCTGCCAGTAAGTAAATTTAACGGCACCAACTGACAGTAAAAATTGCTCAAAATTTTATTGTTCCTCTCTCTCTCTCTCTCTCTCTCAGGGCCTGTTGTCATATCCTTTATTGCATTTGTTTTCCTGCCTTGCTGCCTGCCACGTTTTCTTTTTCTTAAGGCAAATTCACGCAATTTATTTTTAGCATTTCCACTTGGGATATGCCTTTGGCTTTGGTTGTCCCTTTTCTTCCATCTTTCTCTCTTTTTTTGTCTGTTTGTCCTGCAGCTGGTGACGCAGGTTATCAATTACATTGGCAACAACAAGTGCTCTGTGAATTAATAACAAAACGGTTGGCTGGGGACGGGGACGGGGCACCGCAGCCGAGTTGACAACTTTGAAAGCGACTCGGCGTTGTGGCCAAAAGGAAAACTCAAAATTCCCTGCAATGCGTAAATAAATTCAGAAGTCATGAAAACACACACGCAATGCAGAGAGCGCAGGTGTCGAAAGGTATGGGATCGTGTGATTGATTCTATATTTAGAGAACCCAAGACAGATATTGATTGATTAATGATAATTTGAGTATGGGGAATATATGAAGTATACTCATAAATATTAAATGAAAATGGGTCGAAATACTACAATAAAACGAAGGTACCATGTGCCTTCCTCTATTTTACTACCACTATTGCTACCTACTTTACTTATTATTTATTTATTTTAGCTTGAGAATACTTATACTACTACATCTTATTAGCTCTCTATCACGTTCCTTTGTTTCTCTCAGTGTCACTTCAACAAACACTTGTCAAAAAGATACCCCGTTCTCCTCGCCACGTTTTGTCTGCTGTGGCTCCCCCATTTTTCGGTGCCACAAAGTGTGCTACACTTGTGCCGCACGCTGTCGCTGTTGCCACTCGCTCACCTCCATTTCCACCTCCAGTCTATACCTGGCAGCCAGCTTTTCCAGCTGGTTTTACCCACTTTACCCTATCCCCCGTAACAGCTTCATAAAGCCAAGTGTTTGCGCTTTGAAGTTTCCGCTTCCGCAGTGAACAACGAAATGTTGTTGGGTGTTGCCTTCAGTTCAGTTGTTGTTGTTGTTGTTGCGGCACAGCATAAAACATACTTATTTTGAAGTTGGTGGCACATCCGTAAACCCCACATACAGCAGACCCATCCACATCTACATCCTCCAGTCAACACACACTCGGGGGAAAAAGGATGCCAATGCTGAGCATTTTGGAGAGTTCGTTTTCTTTTCCTGGCTGGCATTGTGGTTCTGTTCATCTTTTTCACGTACTACTGTTGTTGTGGTTGTTGTGCAAGTTGTTGTTGTTTGTTGTCACATCTGTTGTCTGAATTAGTTGAAAATTTAAATTCGAAAGTTGCCCCGATTACAGAATGTGTACGAGGAGTATGTGGCTCTCCGCCTCCTTTCCTGAAGATCTAATTAAGTTTGTGGATTGTTTGCACAGCTCAAGGGTATGCCACGTGGGCTTGAGAGTAATTTACGTGGAAATGGTCCTCTTTCCTTGCCGCTTTTGTGGGCACAACTTTTGTGTTGATTATTTGAATGACAAGAGCAGTGAAGATTGTTTTAAGCATTACGTTTGAGGTTTGGTTATGGAGTGTGCATTTCTAGGTCATATAACACATTCAAGAACTCTCCGAAAAGTTGTTAATATCCAGCAATCTGAAGTGACCTCTACATGAAATATATTTGTTGTAAAGATTTGTTCACGTTGTGGTCATAAATAACGACAGATTCGGGCAATTTTATTACACACACATTTTATGAGCAAATACGAAAAATAACAAATACTCGCACAAGAGTGTGAATGTGGGCATGGAGTGTTGTTCTTTGCGTTAAGGGAAACTCGATATGAATGAAAGTGAAAATGAAAGTAAAGGAAAGCCAACGCAGAGCAAACACTTTCACTTTGTGCCCATTTAAGGTCGTGTCTGGCATTTTCCTGTGTGATGTGTGCTGTGTGCTGTGCGGTACGTGCAATAAATAAGCGACTTATTTATGCCCCTCACACACACACACCTACACACACGCACACATATTTAGCAAGTGTATTTGGGTTAGTAATACCATTTACGATGCAAAACAAACATAAAGCAAAAATGTAAAGAAAAAAGAATGAGCCGCAACAATGAGCTCTCTTTACGTTTATGTTTATGCCGGCAAATCCGTCTTCAATGTAAGCCCGGGTCTGGCATATCTTTAAAATAATGAAAGCCGAAGCTAAAGATACCCTAGCAGATCTGCAAATAAACAAATTTATAATGAGAATATATTAATGCTTGCTTTTGAACAATAATTTCCATGGCGGCTACAGGATGTATTGCCCTAATTTTATTGAGTTTTATGACTTCCTCCCATGGGAAAACTGTTCAAATTTGTAGCCAGTTTAATGTACAAACAGCAAGATAGATTCTTAATATATTTTCTCAAAGTCTTCCATGTACACAAAGCAAACACCTTCCAACAATCACGCTACCCTCTTCGCAACTATAAAACGGAAAACAACGGAACAAAACACAACATAGAAAATCTCAGCAAAGTGAGGGACGCAACCAACGACCGAGAGAACGAAGCGGGTTCGGGGATGGTTCGTCTATTTAACTAACTGTGCATAATTCATAATTTAATTAAGAACGAACTCGGCGAAATGAAAAAAGTTACACGAGGGACATTCCGCTCTCTCTCTATCTCTGTCTCTCCCTTCCTCTAAAACTCTCACCTGTGTATATTTGTGTGTAAGTCAATGGCTGAGAAGCCCTGCCACAGCTGTTGCAAGTGTGTGTAAGCCCTGGGGTTACCCTTGTGTGGGTGTGGCTGGGTTTGGCTTGGGGTTGTCTTGACATCTTCGCCAGCTCATTGCGGCGGCAGGGTATTTTTTTGTTGCTGCTGCAAATGGTCATAAGTCAAGGAAATCTGCGGAACCCAAATGATAAGATTTTCCGGTTTGCTTTTTATGGCGGAGGGTAATGCATAGACAAAAGCACTGACAGCGGTTACAAGTGGTGAGGAGCGACGTGTGCGACGCTTTGCTAAGCCTCAAGATGCATTTCCCACACACACTCATCAGGGCACAGGGAATATGGGAGTGAGGGGATTTGATGAAGGAAAAGCAGCTGCTTTGGCAGGTTTATGGGGGAACATTCATTTTTTTATATGCTGTCATTCCTCATATGCAGAGCATTTTTATATCTGAACAGGGACTTCAAATAGTCTTTCTGTAACTATTTGCTGCTCGGCGCTTTTTTCTCTTGGAGTACGCTCTCCAATGGCCCCACTGTATTTATTTAAACCTCTCTTTTCAATAGCCAGCAACATACAAATATGCATTTACAAAGGAAATACCACCTCAAAGTGTTTCAATGAATTATTACACATTCCAATGGCTCCACAGATGAAGCAACAATCAAAGGCAAAGGCAAAGGCAAAGGCGGCTCCACAAGAAAGGAAAACAGCCCATGACATGGCATTCAAACCGCAAACGGTTGTCCAGAACAATGTTCAACTCTACCGCCTCGCCCCACAGTGTTGGAGCATGCCCCAACCTTACTTGATGACTGTCGCCTGCCACTTTCCCTCCTACCTAACAAGCCGCACAAAAGACGTCCCCGGACTTGGCCAGCTCTTCATTTGGTCAACTGCTGACAGCAAACCACCGACAAGAGCAACAACAGCACCGCTGCCACCGCTGTTGCCACCACCAGCAGCAGGAGAAACAACAACACAAACACTGTTCGGTGGTTGTGCCCCCTCGTTTTCCCTTTTGCCATTTCCCGTTTGCACATTTCCCTTTCACAGGCCACTCCATGGTTAATTAACTCTTGCCGCGGATCGCAAACTCGCTGCTACATGCTGCCAGCGAGAATTCCTTTGAGCGAATTTCATTTTTAAGCAGCATCCAGCATTCATCCCTTGACTGCAACAAAGTTAAATGCTATCCAAACGGGTTTTTCATCAAATGTTCTACTAATTTAATTGCCCCGACGTGATATTGACGCTTAAATAAAAAGGGCAGAAAAGACTCAAAGGGCAAAAACGACTGAAAAGGGCGGAAAGCAAATCTTTAAGCGGATGAGAAACTAATTGGAAATCATTTGGGTGCGACAGCACGGATTGAATATCAATCGAAAGTCTTTGAACTGTGAAGCAGAAATATAAATTAGTCAAACTTATGTTGGTAATTGGGGACTTAAAGGATTTAACTTGCTGACTTTTCTCTTTGTGCCGTGAAAGGGAAATTTACATTGACTTTTATGATAATGTATCCAGTATTTGATCAAAGAAAATGTAGACCTACTTTTCTCTCTTTTAAAATTCCTTTCTTAAGCCGCACTTTTGATCGACACATAATTTGAATTTGCCTTTGTTGTACGTTAATTTCCAGACACTCTTTAATGTTATGAAATATTCCTTTGGACATTTGTTTTATAAAGGCAAATTCTCGAAATAATGTACAAAAATATATTTTCTGCACCTTTCACGTTCTTTTTTATTGCGTTAATTCCCCAAAAACTGTCTACAACTTTTCTTTCCCATTTAATTTTTCCCAACATCACCCAAAATCTTCTTAAAACATTCCCAGAAAATAAAACAAAAATTCGTTTTCTTTTTCGGGATATTTTCCTTGTTTTGTGCCAGAAGCAAACATTGCATTTCACTTGCAAAAGTTTCCCACGAAAAACGAACCTATTTTCACTGCATTTAAATTAACTCAATTTTCTACTCATTTGCAAGCATAAACACAGTGTCTCTTTCCCCCTATTTCACTCTTTTTTGGATGCGATTTCGCATGCAATTACAGTCACCCACATAAATATGGCGCCCGGGCATTTACTTAAGTTTGCACAATTTTAATTACACTTGCAAGCGGAAACAACACACGCACATGGCACAAATGGCAACAAAGTACTGACAGCAATGAGCCACGCCCACTGCACGTATTTGAGGGCGTCAAAGTAGAGGCATGGTAGCTAAAAAACAAAAACAAGGCGGAAAAGGCAATCAAAGCATGAAAGAAAGTGTGGATGCAGAGGCAGTAGCTTTTGGATGCCCTTTTTGAGATTTTTTTGTTTATAAGAACAATAATTTTGTCGTCTCAAGATACGATTTTCCCAAAAATTAAACGACGATGGTTCGTGGTCTGATAGTTTAAAATTATTGACACAGAATGCACAGTCTTATTCACTGGATATTTTCTTAATTTCAACTCAAGTATATGCTCAACATCATAGTACCCTCTGCCCCTAATACTGCCTCTTTGACACTCTCTGAGAGGGTATAATAAACACAGCGGCAACTGCAGCAACAATAATTTCGAAGAGAGAGAGAGAGATACAGTAAAAATCCACATTGCGGAAGCGTAAAATTTTCATTCAAAGCGATAAAAACTTTTATTACCACTACCGAAAAATGTGGGAAATGTTTTTGGCCGCCTGAAAGCATGCAACATTTTTACATAGTGCCACAATTACACTCGCACACACACACACAGACACTCACGCACAAAAATAAAGAGAGAACGAAGCAGCCAGCAGAAAGTGGAGTCGAGTTATCTCCGTCCACAATTTGGCTTTGGTTTCCCGGCCGCCCTTGTATAATCGATGTATCCATGCCGATGCCCTCTGCCTAGCGCGCCCACTTGCCCCATGCCACCCGAAGCAGTCAGTAGTGGCTGCCCCATCCCCCGCTTCTTTGTGTTGTTTATGCCACATTTGTGTGTTTGGCTCCATTTATTGCATTTGCGATGTTGCGGTGTGATTTTCTGTTGCGGCGTGGCAACAAGGACAGCATGGAGAAACTTTCTGGTGGAGATATGAGCTACCACCACCTCAAAGTAGACTACTTTCTGTTAGCTGGAAAAGTAGTCCAGGAGGATTAGTAAGCCCAGAGGCAGTGGCCACATTTTTAGCTTAGAGAACATTATTCTCAATATTGATTTTTGATGGGCAAAAGCAAACAGCATTCAAGAAAATATAAATCAGAAAAGTCATGCCACAAAAAGTGTCTATAAATTCCGTTTTAATTCAAGTTGTTAGAGAAAACCCAATTTAAAATTTTGAGTAAATAAAATTGCTTACCCTGAGAGATGCATAAGCTAAATAAAAAAGATTTTTTAATAGATAAATACGGAATATTTTAACAAGTTTTGCGAGAGAATTTCCTAAGAAAAATTGTAAAATAAACTGAATTTTTTTGATAGAATATCAAAAAGAATATTAAGGAAAAAAGTCAAAAAAGCAAGAAAAAAAAGCCATTTGAATGCCAAACAACTTTATTTAATAATAAATCTAGGTTGAAGCCATTTGATTGAATTAATGCACGAGAATTTCTTTCCTTTGTGCGCAATTATCATACATTTGAGCTTTGGTTTAAGCATTCATTTGAGCCCCAAAATGCCACGCAATCAACATCAATAACTGGAACAGCCACAAATCTCTTTGGCACCATCAAAAGGTAATTCCTTAAGCACACAACAATAATCACGGCAAATTGAATAGTTAATTGATCAAACCCATAAGTTTGTTGGATATCGAAGCCATTAAGCCAATCAAAGCAACGGTGCACCAAGTCACCCGAGGACATTTAATCTCCAAGTCAAAACACTTGGACAAACACATAGACATGCACCCTCAAAAAGCAGTAAACTCTCCGCTTTAGATAAATGTTTCAATAACCAATTTACGTTCTATTTACGTTTATTGAATCGGTTGCCATATGGCACACATGAAGCTACGAATATCCCGCAGCAATGCAACGCGATGTGTATAAATTGCAAGACAAATACGGTTAAATAAATCTGCAGGCAGCACAGATTGCTTTAATAAATATTCGGAACGATGCCACACGCCATACCAAACCATGCCATATCGTCGTACGCCCAACATAAATGTGTTTACACAGACCGAACCCCTCCCAAACGAGCGGTGCAGAGAGTAGCGAAAGGCAAAGAGCAGGAAAAAGGGAAGGCCCAAGGAGAATCAGCGACAATTTTCGAAACATTTTTAAAACACATTTAGAAAACAAAGAATAAGAGCCAAACAATGTTAATAGGGGAAAGGCAAGCGGCTGGGTCAGCAAAAGGAGGCAGAGGAGCCGGAACAAAGTCTGCAGACCTCAATGAGGAGCTAAAAGAAAGCGTCAAATGAGAGATGTTTCGACTAAAGGATACCTGGCAAAGAGATCCAGCAACAGAGATGTTTGATAAAAGGAGGATATTTCCAGAGTTTAAAATATTTAAAATTATAAATACTTTAGAATTTTCAACATATTACAAATACACATATTCTGTCCGTTGCACAAATGTCTATCAATCCAACAGACCCTTCCTCAACTTATACACATAACGTGGTATTAAAGAAATTGGCGTATGCGCAATCTTCGGCTTGTATCGTCCTGTGTGTATGTCTGTGTTTCGTTTTGCTGTTGAGCGTGTTCCCTTAGTTCCTATACTTCCTATGTGTTCTCCGTGTGTGTGCTGCTGTGGATAGCGCGTGCTGACACTTAATCTTCCAGCTGACGCAGATGCAGCTCAGGATATGGCAGTCATATATCTAACCAGCTTTGAACTTCCTAGGCAACGGATGTCGCCTGTTATCCTTCTTCCACGGTGCTCTCAACCAGGAAAAGAAAAGCAAAGAGTGGCACAAGTGCCCGGCAGTGGCAAAGGGGTTCTAGCTTTTCGAGGCCAAAAAACTAAATGCAAAACGGGAATATTGAATGGGAAATGGGATTGCTAAAAGGAAGATTGAATTAAGGATATGGAGTGCAGATAACTAAGCGAAATGCGCTGCAACAATGGCAGCTAAATGCTGAAATTGAAAAGGTGGATCTTCTTTTGACTGTCTCCCACTGAGACCTTTCACTGTACTCATATTTATGAAGAATTTCTTCAAGTAATAATTCTAAGTGCAATATTTGTTTACCAGATTATGCCATTTGTTAGAGATATTATACTAGCTGATCCATCCATATCTGTATATCCCAATCATAACCAAGATTGCGTTTGAGTTATGAAATACATTTTCGAACATCATCAGCAGCTACTGTGACAGAGAAATGCTCACGAATATGCTTCAAAGTCAGAAATTGATTTAAGTCAATTAATTATAACGACCCATAAAAGCAGCAGCAAACAAGACGGACGGGGAGATTGGGTGGGGAGGGAAACAGCAGCAGCAGGGGCCACATGCTAACTGCTGCTGACCCCCAGCCACCAAACTCCTTACGTCCATCCATCCCTTGGACAGCGTCACGTTTGTGGCAGAAGTGGCAGCGGCAGCTAAAACGAGTAGCAGCAATAGCAGCAGCAGTTTGCCAGCTGATTTTGTGTAGTCCACTGTTTGTACCCTTTGAAGAGGGTATCTAAGAGTTTGATCAGATGTTTTGTAGTGCTGAAAGGGATTCAACTTGTATAACTTAAAGTGTAAGTAGCTGAAAGGTGAGCCAAAGAGAGATAACTGAAAGAAGGATAGTATCTAAAGTATCATATAAAGTAAGATTTTATTAATAGAGAACCAAAACACTTCTATTTGGTTATATTTCTACTTTCCTCTGACTCGCTCTCAAAGATTTCCTTTAGAATTTCCCAAGTAGCCAGTATTTCATAGTCGAAATCATAAGCAAAGCATACCCACTTCTTATAGTCTAAGTTTTTGATGGAATGGGGGGCTGTGATGTGTCTGCTAGTTGGGGGTGCTGGAAGAAGCACGAGTTGTGCTGGGCAGGGGTAAGGCCATGTAATCGTATTAAGCAAACGGAACTGGTGCCATGGACTGGCACGTGTTTGACCAGTGGAATGGGTACCGTACGGTACGACAGTGCATTGGGGGTACTCGTACTTAAAGGTAATTGTATTTGTGCACTGCAAACATGGCGTGTTTTATTAACAGACAGAAGGGGAGAGTGAGTCAGAGAGAGCGAGTACCAAAGAGAGTGCTAACGAAAGAGAGAGAGTGGCTGAGAGAAAGTGGAATGTGTTTACTCATATGTCTTGCCAAAGACAAGTTAATTATTTTAACATGTGGGCGTGTGTATGGCGACTACCTCTGTCGTTGAGTGCGTGTGTGCCAGTGCCAGTTGTTTATTTTTGGCCATCGATTTTCACGCGCTCCAAACTACAGCACAGAAACACACACACTCAGACACATGCGGAGACACAATTTGCATAAGAAAGATCCTTAGAGACTTCCTTGGCATAATCCCAGCTTCATTAATTTGGGAGGATTTTTCCAAGAGATGTGTTCCAAGTTGCGTAATATTTTGAGATTTCAATTTGAAGTAAAATTTAGAGGTTTCCATATAAGAGTTTTACTTTCAATAAATTCAACTTAACCAAACGAAACCACACCAAGTTTTTTGGGGGTTTTTATTTAAGAGATTAAAGATTACATTGTTATAATAACCTATAAATTGATATCTATTAATTTAACTAATGCATTTGCTAAATAAGAGTAATGCGAGTAATATTTTAGCCAAATTTTCTAATTCCTTCCCTTTCAAACAGAATTTAAGTCAAACTGCAAGCCGAAACAGCAGCACCCTAAGACAATGGCACTTGCCTGTTGTTGGCTTTTGAGTTTTTCCAAATATTTGCACAATATTTGTCAGAATTAATTAACAATCTAAGGGAGCGAGCGTCAAAGAGAGCGAGAGAATAACTGGGTGAGGAAAAGGAAACAAGCTTTTTCCACATTCCACTCTAACTCTCTCCGCTCTCTCTCTCTCTCTCTCTCTCTCTTCTCTCTTACAGTTGTTGTTACAGTTTCAAGTAAACTTTTTTTTAAGACGAGAAGCACTTGTTTACTTGCCATCGCTTTGCATAAATTCGCTTAAAATACAACAAACCGACAAGAACAAATCTTGACAATTTAATTAAAATGTGTGCAAGGAAATTTCTCTGGCAAATAAACAGGAACATAAGTCTTGCAAATATAGAAATATTCTTTGGGAAAAACTCAAATATGTATCAAATATATCAAATTTGATTTCCTTTATAAATTTCCCCTCAATTACAAAGTACTTCCCTTAACAATAGATTGAAAAATCAGATAGACACCTGACTATCAATTACCAACAAAATTGATTCCTTTATTTAAAATTTTCGATTACCTTTTTGATCATTAACAGCACGGCAAATTACCACTTTTCGATGTCTGATGTAGACTAGACTACACTGTAATTCACACAACAATCCATCACAATCATTTATCTTTCAAACTTTTTGTACAGCTGCCGGAAAGTCCTTTCTACAGCGCCATCAGCAGTCATTCTTTCTCTCTCTCTGGCTGCCCATCATCATCGAGAAGAGAAAACCTGCTTATAATTACCCCACCAGATTACACATTGCCCAACAAGGCCCATTCATTAATGTCATCAAATTCGTGACGGCAACGGGGATGGGTCTGGGTACGGGAAAATGGTAATGAAGGAGCACAGACAGCAGCAGCGGCAACAACGTCTTTCATTTCTGTTTGAAAATCTGCAACATTATGTCGACACAGAGTAGGCAATGGCTCAACGTTAATGACAAATCCCCAGGCACCTCAAGTCCCACCTTGTCTACCGAAGAACACCGATTTGGTCGGTCCTTCTACAAAGTTGCAATTTCTGCAAATGCCATAAAAACCAAACAGAAACAGAAACAGCAGCAGGAACAGCAGCCGGAACAATAAAAACAGAAACATCTGAAGCCGGTATGTCCTCGGGTTCTCTTCGGTTTGATTTGCTCCTGGCTTGGATTGTTTGGGATTCTGTGCTGTTGCTGTGCAGGTTGACATGGCTTTTGAGCATGAAAACGTTTCGCTTTTATGCGCTAGTTAAAATTTTTCTACCGAAAAATGTATGCTGCAGGTGCAAGCAATTTGATGACATTTGCCAGTTAACATTTTTCCCCAACGCCCATAAAAGTATTGCAGCAGATACAGTGTGGAAAATGTCTGAGCGAGTTAATCAAAGAAAATAAAAGAAAGTTGGAAAATATTATCCAACATTTATCTACTTGAAAGATCGAATTGTGCAACACCAATAGTTGCAGTACCCTCGTGCAATTTTTGCTGCTGGTAATGCATACAATTCCCAATGGGTTCTTGCACGAAAGTGGACAACATTTTGTTTGTTCAGTGTTGAATGGCTTTCCCTGAACGACAGCGGTGGATGGTTGCTGGGATGCCTTCGAGGCGCCACTCAACACCATCATCATCAGCATCATCATCGTGGGTGGAGAACCAAACACTCAACAATGTCCTATCTCTCTCTCTGTAACTTGAACAACTTTCTGGCTTCTGCCGGCAATTCGAGATTGCCTCTTCATGCCTCCCCTGCTGTCCTGCTGACTGCTCCACTTGGCTCTTGGCCAGTTCTGAGAGAGGGAGCGAGTAGCCATTCCGTTCGTGCGCATTTCATGCTGTGTCCCCGTGTACCTGTGTTTACAGGCTAAATTCATTCATTCACCGAGGCCGCACACTGCTCCTGTCGTCAGTCGGCCATGTGATGATACCTCCAAACACGGGCCACACCCCCGCTCTACCTTTGCAGCAGCCCTGCAGCCATATCAGGTATGGGCTGTTGTGTGTTTTTGTTTCCTTTGTTTTTGGCCCCTTGACAATGCAGTTTTGCTGATGGGACAACGAGAGCCTCATCAGCATCATCAGGATCTATTGCCCAACATTGAGACTACACTACTGTGTGTCTGTGTCCTAGTTATTCCAACGATACCAGAGTTGCCGGTGGATGTGTTTTAGTTTTAGTGCAGAGTCAGTCAACGTTGCATCTTTCAATTTCACATGAACGACACTAATTTCCACTTGAAGATGGAAAATGGAAGCTGAAAGAAAGCCTCCTCCACCAAGATATAATCCCAAAACATTATGACTGACGTTGGCCATATCGTTTGCAGCCATTTCAGTCCTTTCCTAACAATATGGCCACACATTACAGACACTCCCAACAATCCTACTAGTGGACTGCAACTACAACTGCTGACCATTGCTCGGAGTTAAGTCGGATTTATGTTGATGATGCAGTCAAGTTATGGGGCGTTGTCTGGGTCTGCTTCTGATCCCTCTTCTTTTTTTGCAGTTTTGCAGTTGGCATGGCACATGTCCGGTGCTTTGGTCCTTCGTTCCTTAATTGACGTGCAGAGTCCGTAGCTGGTTTCAATTTTGAACTTGTCACGGGAGCTGTCTGTGCATTTTCTGCGGCTACCATAAAAAATATATAAATTTATTTGCTAGTCACAAAACCCAAAAAAGACATAAAAGACATTCAAAAAAGAGAAAGCGAGAGAAAAAGAGGAGCTGTATTAAAAGTACCAGCCAAAAAAAAAAGAAGAGAGTTCCAAAAATGTTTGTTAACTTTTCTGCAGCTTACTGCACATGTGACTGGGATTTCTCTACTCTCGTCCATCGTTTTAATAGCCCAACAGCCAAGTACCCAAAAACCCCAAACGCCGCTGAAACCCACCTCGAACCATCCAACACATGTTCGCCTGGGTATGTGTGATTTGTGTACAAGTTCTGGGGTTTATTTTGACACATGTGTGATGTACATCTGGCTGCCCAACCAACAAAATGAAATGAAATGGAAAGCCCAGCCACATGGCGGCATTATGGATTAGTTGTGCAGATTCACATTTCACAGGGGAGCGGGAGAGGGACAAAACGATTTTGAACTGTCTGAAAAAGTGGGAAAAAGCTTTAGGGAATTTCAAGGGTATTGTTTATTCAAGACATGTCAAAGCTATAACTCTTTTTTTGGAGAGATTATTGTAGCTACATTTTGGAACAGCACTTTTGTGGGTTATTTGAAATTGAAATAGAAACGTTTGGGGCTGGAATTTTTGTAACTTTACTAAATACAAAATAGTTCTTAGCGCTCCGTTTCATATATCATGAAGAAATATATCATAGAAATGTGAATATGAATAGCTATTTTATATTTAAAGATACACTTACTATAATTCGATTAGTTTATCAATAAGAAATCACAGTAGAATCATTGCAAAAACAAGTTGCTGAGCTTTTTCAGTAGCGTAGTTTTTCAAGAAGATTAAAAAGACGATAACTGTTCATGTTACGGTTCAGGCGGCCTCATTGCCCGTGCCCTAATGCAAACGAGAGAGCGACAGATCGAGAGAGTAATAACAATGGGGGAGGAAAGGAGCGAGATGAAGACGCGAGATAACGGCTGCATAGGCCGATGCCCGTGCGGGAGTATGTATATATGTATGTATGTGCATGTGTAGATATGTACATATTTATATGAGAATGGGGGATAACAGTGGGCAGCGCAAATGAAGAACAAAGATTTGGATTTACTCTACGGCTGCGCCACTGACTAGATGACTAGATGGCTACATAAAGATTGAAATTTCTATAAATATTTATTAATTTATTTCTCTGAGTAAATTGAGTAAATTTGAGTAAATGAGTAAGTCAACCATAGTGGAATCGTCTGAATTTTAGTTCTCTGGCTGAATAAATGTCTAAATTCTTACAATAAAGTTTCCACCTACTTATGTTGTGGAGGTTTACATTACTTTCATCAAATAAATAACTAAATGAATGCATGAAATAAAGCCAGAAAGCCATCTGCTAACCCTCTACATCTATGTTGCAACCATTTTGCAATCCCCCAAATCCTTGTGCAACAAATCCATTTAAACATTTAAGTGGCAAAGCTAAAATCTTAATCAGAATATATGAACAATATCTAACTAAATGTTTGAGCAAATAATTTCCTGAATATTCATAAAGTTCTTTCTTATGCTCCTTTTTTTGCAGTTTGTAAATTGGAATGGCTGTAAAAATGTGAACGAGCAGAAGAGCAGCAGCAACAAGAGAGGAAAAATAGATCAAATAAAACAAAGAGAAGATAAGAGAAAGGAGAGAGCAGACAGGAGGAGGAGGAGGGGTGGAAAAATCATAAACAAGAATGCTGAGGATGCGAAGGCGACGCAGAGTGCATACAAGGAGCGCCGCACTAGGATAACCAGGGAGAGAGGTGGATGTGGATGTTGTGGGATGCCCAACGAAATACAAACAATTGCGGAGGGCAAACAATGAGAACTAATAAAGCACTTAAGCGGATTGACGAGCAGCAACAAGGACAAGCGAAAGGACACTCAACTGTAAGGCAGCAGCAGCTCAAGGAGCAACAGCAGCAGCAGCAGCATCAATCAAAAGCACTTTCCAAGAATCCACTGGGCGTATGATCAACGTGATTCAGATTGATAAACAGACAATGGAGGAATCGCCTCAAATGAGACGCGAAATTGGTCGAAGACGTCCCTTACAGCTGCTGCAGCAGCAGCCAGAGGAGGATGAGCAGCAGCAGGCGAGAACCCTGGAAGAGGATGATGACCGAGCTGCCACACCGTTGACAGCAAATGGTTGCACTACCACGGGCCTGACTGCCACCACCACCACCACCACCACCCAGAAGCAACAAACAACAACGGATATGCAACGAAACCACCTGCAAAAGATGCCAACAACAAGAACCACAGCAACAGCAACAACCACAATAGAAAAACCAACGATAAAAACCATTCCAAAAACTTCAACTCCATCTCCAACGGCAGCATCAGCATCAGCAGCATCCTGCTGCCCGGAAACAGCACCAACTTCACCAAACTCTGCCTGGACATTAAGGATATTAGCTAAGTGCGGCGGTGGCAGCGGCTTCCACTCCAGGCTGCTGCTGCTTCTCGGCTTATGCCTGGGCCTGCTTGTGGGTGGCGGCGACGCAGGATTTGCCTGCCTCAGCAATCCCTGCGTGTTTGGTGTATGCATCGATGGCCTAAACAGGTAAGTTAGTTCTGCTCCCACTTGCTCCCTGAACTTGTAAGGCCAATACTTTTGAGCTTTAGAGATGGTAAAACTAAAGGGAGAGTCGTGACTTTTGGGTGTGAAGACGATAATCCATTTCTACATTGAAAGGGTTGTACATTTTCATCAAAATAATACGCGTAACAACCCCTAATGACTATAGGTGACTGAGACTATTTACAGAATTCCCTAACTTACCTTAACGTACCCTAAACTAATCAGAAAATATTTTTAAAATATTTTAAAGTACTTCAGAAAACGCCTCTACTACCCTCTGAGAGTAATTTGTGTATCTTTCCATCGATACCTTTCCCATTAGCATAATTCCCATGAAACCTTTCAGCATTGATTATGCATTTCACATTCCTTTGCGATAGATCACGCTGCCATCCCTCTGGGTCTCGGGCAGGTGGTGGTCATCGCTTGGCATTTGCTTAAAATTGCATTCGGTTTCAGAGTTTGAGGCTCGCTGCACATTTTGTGCTGATTATCGCCAGAACAGACGCCCGTCCAACACATTTCGAGTGGCAATAAACTTGCACCACTTGAGCATACAGGAGTGGTTCCAGTTTCAATTCGCATTCCATCGAATCCCAAGGCATACACTCGAGCATCCCTATTGATGCCGCCACTTTGCAGGCAAATGAATTTCCCGCAGATATCCAACCCCACATGGCCTGCCCATCTGCTGCACATACACTCCAGTCTTCAGCCCCTGTATTCTGATCCCACTCCCCGACTCTCATCCTTTAGACTTTTTTAATGCATGCCCGTTTAAATGGGGTTAAGTTGCGGCCACTGCGAGTGTGTGGCAGGAATGGTGTGGCACAGCCAGAGGAGGAGGAGTAGGATAACGCTAGCAGGCGAGTGTGCTGAGTGGGTTTCAATTGCACGGAACTGGAAAATTATTAACTGGGCTGAACTGAGCCAAAGTGCATTCTTAATGCGGTAAATTTACTGCCAAGATATATGCCAAGGGATTTAGTCAAGTTTTCAATTGGAAAAAAAGTAATATAAAGGCAGGGGGATTTAGGAATGAATTTAAGATTTACAGATCTATATATTTGAGGGATTAGTTACATTAAAAGTTTCCAAAAATATTACCTTTAGAGTTTATTCAGTTTTGAGGATTGTTAAATGAGTCTCTGAAGATCAAAGAAGCTTCTAAAAAATTCCCAGAAATATTATCTAAATCGTCATGCAAACCCCAGACACAATTTGTGTGCAAATTGCACACCCACTTTCCACCACTCAAACTTCTTACCCGAACAAATCCTTCAGGCAAAGGTAATCCACGCAAATCTATTCAAAATAACACTCAAATCTTCATTTTGCTTTAAATTCAAATCAGGGGAAACATTTCAAATAGCTGCACTTTAGCCATTCGACGGGGATAGACTTTGGGGCTTAGCTGTCCTCCTGACACATCCTTGCCACCACCAACCAACCAACCAACCATCAGCTAGTATAGCCAATTGCACAATCAAGTTTCAGGGAGGCAAAAGAGATGGACTGGCTGATGAAGATGCTGTTAGTTCTCCATCTGTTCAGCACCCTTCTCCAGCTGTTGGATCCTTCCTCGTGGACTGCCATCGCTCTTCTTGACGCCATTTATACGACTAAGCAACTGGCATTTTATTTTTCTTTGCTCACTTCGCGATATATGCGACCGCTAATCCTGCAGCCAGCCACCCACTGAAGCAAAAGCGGTTAAGATGTGTGTGGCTGTTCTTCTTTTTTTTCTTTATTTCACGCAAAAGCTGTAAGTCAAATGCAAGAGGAGCTTGGGGGAAAAATTGTTTGCCCGGCGATTGCATTTTTCCCCAAGACTTTGGGTGGGAGTCCGTGAATGGATAGGAAAGTTTATGTGCTGGCAAGTGGAATTTATAGCTGCAATTAAATTTAACATGATGCCATGAGATTTAAACGGATTAACTGAATAGTTTTCGACCAAACTTCCAAGTTTACAGACAGCGTCTCCGGGGGTAGATTTCAGACTTCAGACACCAGACTCCAGACTAGAAACGCAGTGAAAGAGCTTCACGGCCATTTCGTATCTGAGAACATTGATATTTTATTGGTTTATCTTGGTTTATGTGCACCGATAAGCCCTGCTTTTAACTGTTTTATGAGCTGGCTGTTAAAACTGTAGCCGAAAGTCCAATAAAAGTTGAGCGTCGGTTTAGATTTGTTTAGCAAATTGCTGCAGCGATTAAGTGTACAGATTGGCAGCGGTTTAGTGAATGTTTTTAACAAGTTGAAAGGACTAATGAAAGAAGTTTTTTAAATTAGTTTTCATGTACCGTGTGCAGCTAGGATGCGCGTTGATGCATTATACAGACATTCAGATTAAAAATCACTTTCGGCACAGTCACATCCTCCATTCGATTCCCCATGGTACTGGCTGATGGCTTTCCACTCTTAAATTCTGATTATTCCCTTTCTTGCCCAAATGGCACAGAGAGTGATCGAAGTACATGTACAAGCAGAAGTCGAATGCCATTATATAGTCATTTCCCCAATTGTTCCTGCCAAGGCAACAAATCAAATGGTCTCCAGGGTGAAAATGTCGAGCCGAAGGCGGTAATCAGGCTGTATCTCAGGGGCTCTTCAGTCAGACAGCCAGAGAGAACAACATACGAGTACGGGTACGGGTACGGGTACGGGTACGAGTAGGTATGTGTCTAGGTGCTTATCTCTATACTTAGTGCTCGAGCACACACCCAGCCACACATACACAGACTGCACTGGCAGCCCGGTTGCCTTCTGCATCCTAATGTAATCCATTATAAAGGACAACCAGCAGAGAGCTTCTCTCCACCCCCACCTGTGCTTTGCTCACAGGTAAGAAAACTTCTTTAATTAAGCTGCTCCTTGCTGCTCCTGCCCCTGCTCGTGTGTAAGCTTCCTGCCATGTTTTGTCTTGTTTCGCTCTGGTCTGCTCTCGGTCGCAGTGTTCCCCTGACACATTTTTTGTGTGTTTGCTCTTTGCATTTTCACTTACATTTCCATTTCGATTCGGGTTCTGCCCGTGGGTTAGGCAATGAAATAGCAAAAAAAGGAAGCCAAATCCCCCATGTCTACCAAATATTTATTTCCACTACTCAAGTGTAATGTGGCGCTGCCTCTCAAAGTTTATTGCACTCAAAAGGCTATAGGAAATGGATAAATACATAGCTTTGTGTACATATGTACATTTCGGGTGGCGGATGTGGGTAAATATTTACAAAATATAAAAGGAGAGAAACATTGAAATTGAAATTGAAATTGAAGGAATATCCATTGAGTATATATTTCCTTCATGAATGACGTTCAACAATGGCTCTTAGTTTTGATTATTTGTAGTTGAATTTTGCTGCAAGTGGTTCAATGCCACTTTCATAGAGATGGCAGTCTGACTCAATGGTCAGATTCAAGCGATCTGTTCAGCATGTCAATAACTATAAATTAAATATATCCAATCTTTCCCTAGCCAGAAGCTCTCAAGAGTATGCAATAATTAAATTTCCAATTCAAGAAACATTCCATACATTAAATCAAAATTTCGTTATCGTGCTTCCCCCCGATACAACTTTACTCTCACGCTCCCATCTCTAGTCGGGACAGTGCCTTCACTTCAATTACTACAAACTGCCGTTATTGTCTGGGCGTGCTGTGTACAGTTATACTCGCACATACGAATACGAGTACTTCCATATACTCACAGCGTGTTCGGTTTACTCCCCATATTGTGCCATTTGCTGAAACTATTTTTATCTAAAGCTTTATTTTTTTGCTTTCTCTCTTTTTTTACCTGCGACTCTCTCTTGCTAACTCATCCTCTCTCTCTATTTTTCCATGTCTTTTATGTGCGGGTGCTTTTTCCCCAACGTTTGATGCATCATTGACACACCGTTCCACCTACAAACAACCAACCCACAAAAAACAACACAAAACATGGAAAAAAATGGGTGAAAAAAAACCTCCGTGTTCCGATAACAACAACGATAACAACAGCTCGTACTCGTGCTACTGCATTGATGGCTATACAGGGATCCAGTGCCAAACGAATTGGGATGAATGCTGGTCGGGGCCCTGTCAAAATGGCGGGACATGTGTGGACGGTGTGGCCTACTACAATTGTACGTGTCCGGAAGGATTTTCTGGTAAGTGTACTATATGCTATCTCCCACTGTATATATATCAGTATGTGGGTTGGGTGCATGCGGTTTATTTTTGGGAGCGCAGCAGCAGCATCAACATGGAATATGGGGAACCCAACTAAAACGCTGCACGCTCAACGAGCCAAAGCTCTGGGATGCAGGGGCCAGCTATGTGGATTGAAGTGGGAGTTCTGAAGTTGTTGCTGTTCCCCCTGCAGTTCCACTTTCCACGTGCAAAATGTATTTTTATTAAGCCAACATGAAAAAAAGCAAACCCAGGAGGAGTCTCTCCAGAGCCCAGACAGATAGCTAGGTATACGCGTACTCCAGTAAATAGAGAACATTTCCGGCTGGGAGGACCTCTACGTCCTGCCCGCAAACGTATTTGGTAGCAGAAAAAGTAGAGAAAAGAAAATGTAGTGTAAAATAAAAATATAACATACAATGGCTAGTTTTTACTTATTTCTCCAGCATTCGCTCACACATGTGTCTGTCTGTTCTTCTTTTTTAACGCGTGCTCCGAAGGGGTGAAGCAGAGAGGGCAGAGTGGGGAGGCAGAAAAACAAGAAATATCCAAAAGTAAGAAAACCAAACGAAAGGAAAATGGTGCACTCATTGAAGTGGAGCTGCTTTTAATACCCTAACCCAAGCGGTTGACCAGTGAAGCGAAAGGGGTTCAAAAGATTTAAGCTGCCGCTCTGAGAGATAAGTTAGGAGGCAAATATTGAAAAAATATTTAAAATAATAAATAAAATAATAGTTAAATCTAGAATCAGTATTATTCTGTCAAAATTATCAGTGCAGAACCTAGCTTTATGGTTTTCGTATCAAAGATTTTTCATATTAAATATTTAACTAAATATTTAGCATCATCTAATGAGATTTAGGTTACTTAGGTAATCTTCAAAACCCTTCTAGTACTTCAGGCTTAAGCATTTCCCAAACTGCTAACATAATTCCTAGTCCTCTTCGGACCTCTGCATTGCCTGTCAGAAATGTCAATCAAATATTTACCCCTAAAATCCATTTCCCAAAAATATCAATATCCGCTAGAGGGTATCCGAAAAGTGGGAAAAGTAGAAAAGAAAACAATCTACTCAGAGCGAGAGTAGATCTCGAAAGCCGTCAAAACGAAAGGGGGGGAATGGACGAGCAGATCCCATGGCTGGCAAACCAACTTTAATGTGGTCTATTGTGGTAGTCAATGTTGGGTGCTTAACTTGCCACTTGCCACTTGCCACTGCTGCCACAGCCACTGCTCCGAGCTACCAGTGCTCCGTGTGTGTGAGTGTTGGCCAAGTACGGAAGTCTAACCATGAATGTATCTAATGTTCATCCTTTTGGCTTCGTGTGCTCCGTACTTTCCTCTCCCCCCTCTTGCCCGCGTACACATAAACACATTTACTTATGCTACGTGTGAGAAGCACTTAGTGTCCGTTCGTGTCTCTCTCTTAGTTTACTTTTTTACTCTCTTTGCTCCTCTTTGGCTCTTAGTGTGTGTGTGTTGGCCACAAAGTTGACTTTACAAAATTTAGTGAAATTTATAGCCAGCGTATAGGTGTGATATGTATCTGTTACTGTAGTCGCATCAACGCCAAAAACTAAAACCGAAACACAAATTGCAGCAAATTTGTTCAAGAACTTTTCCTGATGAGTTCAACGGGGGAAAACCAGCTGAACAATCAGGCCAAAAGAGGTCAAAACAGACAGGGACAGTGGCCACAAGACAGGAGATGGAGCGCAAAGTCATTGACTGACTCGTTTGGACCCCAAAAGAGTCTGGGGAATAAATTAAATGTCTGCGAATAAAATAAATGCAAGGCTAACCCTGAACATGAAATGTACATGTGTTTTCTGGTCGATTGGTTGCATACATTTCAAATGGAAATAATGTGAAAGGAATGTTCAAGTTATTTGAAAATTCCGTTTTTAATTAAAGCGAGTTTTGAAATGAAAATTCAGACGATAGATGGAAATATTCGTTGCTGCTATTGAGGAATTTGAATTTTAATCAAATCAAATATTTATTTAACCAAATGAAAGCTAAGATTGATACAAAGTCAATCATTTTATGGAAATATTGCTGCAGAAATAAAACATGTTCTTTCCTATCATGGCTCAAAATGATTCACACAAAGGATGGCATTATTTATTATTATTTTATTATTATCACATTTTCCGTTTAAAATCCCATTTAAATTCAAAATTTGTATTCCCAAAAATCACATCACTCCTGCGACCGCTTAGCAAAGTTTTCTCTTTTGGCCAACAAACAGTTCAGAGAATCAGAAACAATTGCATTCATTTAGCATAAATATAGTAGAATAGAGAGCAGAGCAGAGCAGAGCAGGGTAGAGCGGAGCGGAGCGGAACGCAAAGAAAACAAAGGCCCACAAAAGCATAAGCACTGCAAATGAAATCAACACAAAAACAAATAAAATTATGCACTGCAATCTCTCTGTGGAGTTGAGGCTCCCCTGATCCCTCCACATGCCCATGCAGCTCTCCAACGATTTTCACAGAGGAAAGTAAGCTATTCCATTGCAAATTGCTCTCCAAAAAAGCACGGAAAAAAGACAAACTCAAATGTAAATAAAGCAAACAAAAAAATGCATAACAAATTCAGAGCCACAAAAAATAGGGAGGGAAAAGAAATATGCTTTTGGCCAGAATGGACGTATATAATAAATAGATTTTTTTGCCAAAGGCACGCGCAATCGTCGGAAATGAAGCCATAAACCATGCAAAAAGTTCAGGACAAAATAAAATGCCATGAAACCAGAAAGGAAGAACAGCAGCTTTGGAAGACCTAAAACTGTAGATACTCTTGGAGAACTAGGAAAATCTTTTGGAATTTGGTCAGGAACGAAAAAACACATCAGTCACTACGCTTTTACAACAAATCATTGAATGATTTCTAGAATTTAATAAATTTTTACTGACTGAATACAATTTGTCTACGAATTTTAACTGCCAACACAAAATAGCTATACCCCCAGCTAGGGTACAAGAGTTTTAGATAGAAAGCACACAAATTCAGCTCAAATTTCGAAATGAAATGCACTGCATCAATGGCAAGGAAGGAATTGTTGGAGAGAGTAGGTTTAGCAACACGAAAACAAAGCGAAAGTAACGGGTGCACAGAGTTCTAAAGAGTAAAAGTGGGTGGTTGGGTAGACCTAGGCGAGAGAGATGGACAGACGCCTCGGGGCATTATTTAACCGCTCATTGAGTTTTGGATAGCTTTCACCTTGGCAAAAAAGCCCCTCACTGGCTCATTCCAGCTCTCCTTCCGGTCCAATCCCCTTTTCGTGGGAATTAACGAAAAAAAAATGTTCCAAATGCAAATGAAAGAGACCGCGACGTAATACTAGGTATAGAGAGAGAGACAGCAGGATTCTAATTAATTTTATGAGCCACCCGCCCCTCTGGCTCTGACTCGACTCTAACCTCTGCATTGCATTGCGCATATTTTTGGCAGGCCTTTCGCTTTTTTTTTTTTTTGGTATTTTTTTGAGGATGGAGCCTCTTGGAGGCTTTATGCCTTTTGAAGTGGTTGCAGCTGCAGGCTGCAGGATATACAGAAAAATGTGGATCATGATTTACCACTGTTCCACTTACCGATGCTTTGTGTTGCTTTTCTATGATTTCCTCTTTAAAGATAAAAGTGGAGGCTTTGATTTGGTTTTAAGCTATCTCCTTTTTGGCAGCGTTGACCAAACTTTGGCCTAGGTAATCAGGCTGATTAAAGAACTGAAAAGGAAAGGAAAATAAAGAAACCAATTAATTGAAGAAAACGAGACAGTTAGAATGAAGATAAAAAAGATAAAGACAAAATAAAATATATTTATGAAAAGAATCGAACAAAAATAAAAGAACTACCCAATGAATATTTCCTTACAAGTAAAGCCTGTGGACATTTTGTACCTTAAAGAAACTTTCAGTTGGATAAACATTTTTCAAGACTCCAGGAAATGAAACCCTTCTTCTGTCTAAGCCAAACACATATTTCCTGCCTCCATCATCTGTTTGAGACTCCTTATTTGCTGAAAACATCTGACTAATCGTACAGAAATCCACGCTAATCCGCGAGTTAATACCCGAGAATCTGTCTGAATCTGTCTGTTTGCTGCTGCTTGTGGTGTTCCCATCAGTTATGGAATTATTGCCATGAAGACATAGACAATTGTACAGGCTCCCAGCAAGGCATTTGCAATCTTCTCTCTCTCTGTGTAAGCTGCAATCCCCAACAGCCTTAACCTTGCTCTCCATGCTCTACATACGCAACACTCCCCGTGCAATCCAATAACAAAGCCTGGGCATGCCTTTGTCCTTTGGCTCCTTGGCTGCTGGCCTTTATGCAATCATAGCAGCCGCCATTCAAAGATGAAGGGAAACCGTAGGGAGAGGAAGAGAGAGAGGGAGAGAGACTGCAACGCGAAAACAATGCAATGGAGGAAGGTCCTTCCTGCGCCTATTCTCCATTGAAATTTTCGCATTTCACATTCACGCAAATGCAGCAAATCAACAATAAAAAGAAAGAATAAAGGAATGGCCATAAGTTTTTGTACAGAACGAAGCTGGGAATACTCTGTTGGAGGCGCAGAAAATGTCGCTACGCTATGAACTATTCCAGAAATCTATACAAAACATTCAATTCAGGGATCATTTTGTTCAAAGTGAACAAATAAATTCCCTAATCAATTGCGGCATTCTTAATATATTTCACTACCAAAAAACTCCCCCCCAAAGTCTTAAAACCCTTTCATTATAGAGTATTAATATGGAAATGCATTCAAGTTGCAGCAAAATGCAGTTTGTGCCGCGTTTGGCTTTTTCTCTCGCATTTTTTTCTGTGCAATTTTCGCTCTGTTTTTTATTCCGCACTCGCTTGATATTTTATCGTAATTTTTCTGGGCACCAAAGTACTCTTTTTTTGTAGCTCTGCTTCATCAGCGGCTTTTGAGCGGTGTGCGTGTGTGTGCATAAATTTTCACCTGTTTGTGTGTGCTCCTCCACATTTGATTGCACTTTTGCCACCGCCAATTCGGATATTTTGTGCACATTTTCATGTAGTCAGTGGAAGATACGCGTACATTCAATCAAGCATCCAGGTTGCTCATTCATCGATTTATGGCAGCTTCTTTAATCAGCATATAAAACTTAAATATACATAATTTTCTCTTGTTTGTAAGGCTTGGCAGAGGTTGATTTTATTTTAATCCGATTTAAAGCGATGCTCATGGGATAGTTTAAGAACGATCTACCTAATTTACTCACTGGAATAATTCCCACAATTTTAGTTGTAGCGCACGATAAATAGCAAAACATTCAATCACACGACTCAACGATTTGCATACATTTTTTATTTCAATTACCCCCAATTGAAATCACGTAGCATTTATCGCCCCGAGTGTAATCTATAAACAGAGTACAATTTTCCATTTTCCCATCCGTATTGTCCCCATTCTAGAGAGCTAATCAATGGCCCTTTGGGAATTAGTTTTCGGTTCTCATTTTTGTTGTTTGTTTGTCGTGTGTGTGTGTGTGTGTGTGTTTCCCAACAACAGCTTAAAATATTCATGATATTATTGATTTTATAATGGCCGTAACAGCAACAGCACCCGAGTTTGATGAACTTTTGAGAGCGTAACCACACACATTGAGGGGTTGTGGGTGAGATATTTTTAAATGCTTTATTATGGGTCCTGGGATTAGCCGTGTAATCGAATGCCAATAGGTTTTTTATTTGTTATTTTTTTGTGCAGCAGCTGTGATTAAAATGTTTTATGGCAAATTGTTTGCAATGAAAAAGAGTGCTTCAATTGGTGTAAATTCACAAAAAATAGCAGTACCTCAATTAAGAGCTCTGGGGTAAGCTGTTAATTTCATCTTTTTTATTCATTTATAGCAAGAAGTATACGCGTTTAATGGTGTAGAGTAAATAAATCAGTAAAGGTGTTTTAACTCTGTTTAAATATTGACGGGTAGCCTTTTTATGAACGTTGTGAGTGATGAAATGTTGTTGATTTTCTTTGCCATAACTTCACTGATTTAGTTTCTGTTCTACAGTGGAGAGTAATTCGAGCTTACATGTTAAGATCAATCGAAAGCAGTTTGGAGAGTCGCTTGGAGACCGCTTGCAGCGGCTGCTAACAGGCAGCGATAACAGAGATGGGTAGCAGGCTGTTAACTTAGGATGTTAACAGCGCTGTTGCTCTGCCAGAGCTGCTATCAACTCTGCGCTGATAAATTTATATTTCTTTGACTATGTTTGACTTTATTTTTCTTAGAGATATTTTTTATAATTCCCTTTGCCATTTCTACATAAATATTTATTTAACTGTTTCCTTATTTGCAACTTTCATTAAGATTTTCCCATAGAAAGCACTTCTCCCTTTGTCCTCTACAAACCTTAGCCTACATATTAGTTACCCCACTCATACATTTTATTACCTTCACTCCTACACTTAGCCACCTTCGAAACAAACAAACTTTCTGTATCCTTGACAATATATTCCGATTAAGGTCAAAGACAACAAAGCCCAAAGCAGTGCCAACTACACTTTATTTTTCTAGCACCTTTATCGATCTTTGCTTATCAACAATGGTGCCAGAAGTTCATTAATTAATTAGTTCGAAGCACCTAAAAAGGGGAAAAGGGCAAGCACACAGAGTCCCACACAAGGCGCATGTCCCTGGTACATGCTTACATATATCTTCATCCTTCGATTTGGTGCAATCTGAAAATGCGATTTTCGCACTCATAAATTTGCCCATTGAACTCTCCACACACAATACTTTCTAATTTTACGCAACGTTGCCGAGCCAGACGATAGAAAATTGCCAGGAGAGAGACTCCTTTATGCCACGTACCCAACCTACAACCTACAACCTACCTCCCAACCTCCCACATTCAATGTAAAAGCGAAAGAAATTTCTCTGCAACCTGGAAAATTCAATAGAAATCGGCTTGTGGGGTGCAAAACGAATGGGGAAAAACTGAAAATCAGTTCTGGGGAAATGTTGTACAAAATGCAATTAATTAAACGCGCTAATACATGTGCCGATGTATGTGTGTACGTGTGAGGTTATGCAGCTCCTTGCCTCGAAATTGCCGTGAAAATGAGCTTCTCCCCTTGATGCCTGCTGCCATTTCCCTTTCGCCTGGCTTCTCATTGTCCTCTGCCAATGGCAAGGTTTTCTCTCTAGTAGCAGAAGAGAAAAAAAAAAAAGATGGAAAACCCAAGAAGCGAAGGTTGGATTCGAGCGTAGGATACCCTACGCGGGCGCTCGAAGAATGAAAAATTAAATAATGTTCGAGACTAAGAAACGATTTTTCCCCTAGTGCTAGTGCTCATCAAACCCCCCAGCTCTAGGGTACACAAAATGGAAGCGTAGCAATTGAAAAAGCAACAATGCGCACCACAAGACATTCAAGTGCGGAGAGCTACGACCCACCAATCCAATTCTCACACCCACCTTAAATATGCGAAATCGAATTGGTGACTGGACCGCCGGGCGGGTTCCGTCTGTGCAGAAGCAGAGTGACATGAATGGCACTAGATTTTCGACTGGGAGGCTGTGTGGATAGCTGAGTGAATGGATACCGTGATTAGTTTCCCCGGCGCATTTGAAAGCAGCATGAGGCAGCAGGACGAAGCACGAAGCACGAAGGATGAGGCACGAGGCATGCAGCAGCATCAGCAGGAGATGAAACCAAAGTGCATTTCATTGCTCACTGTCGCAGGTCCCAAGCAGCGATTTACGGCAATGGATGCCATTCCCGCAAGCAAGAGCTGTCCAATTCAAACCCCTCCCGCATCACCAATTCAATGATAATAGATTGGCCCAGGCACTGGCTGAGATTAGTTTCGCATACAAATTGTCGAAGCGACGTGGCTCAAATTCTAACAAGCTAAATGGTATTCTTACTGCTGTATAATTGAAGACTTCGCAATGAATAAGCCAATATCTATTGTATTTCTTTTCGGTGAAAGCCAACAAAAGTTGAAGGAAAAAGCGAATTCGTTGGGGATTTTAAGCTTCAACAAAGTCGATAGTTATTTTTAGAGAAGATATTGAAAGTCCTGCATTTATGCTTTAACTTTAGGTGCACTCGCAAACAAGTTTTTGTTATATATTTCCCAAATTTCTATAGGAAATAAAGATGCCAATCAAGAGTAGCTCCAGCCCTTAAAGTCTCTTAACAATTTATCAACCATAATCCCCTAGGAAATGTTGCTCGTACTCGGAAAGATTTTCCATTTTCCATTCAGCTAAAATTGTTGATTAAGGAAATCCTTCGTTGTTCTGGAAATTCCCTCCCTTGCACATAATTATGATTTAGGAACGAATTCCGATCTTTGTTTGGCAGTTGATGCACTTTTCAGTTTTCAGTTTTCAGTTTGCATTTTCCAGCTTGCAGTGCACTCAGTCGTTCATTTATGCATGGAAGGGAAAAATGCAGGAAAAAGCCAAAGCAGTGAAAGCATCAGAATAAGGCAACGAAATGTGCAATATTTTCAACTCATGCACCTTTATGAGCATAAACGATGCCAGATTCCGAATGCACACAAACACACGCAATCCTCTCTCCACACTCGACTCACTCTCCCTCTCGTACGCTGAACATTCAGATATTGTATATTTCTTGGGGGAAAAGTAACAAGCAAATAAGAAGCACAAAATGTGTGCAGATAAAATTCAAATTTCAATTTGTGCATCGACTGCAGCGGACTGAGAAAAAGCCAGAGAGAGAGGGAGAGCAGAGAGTTGGTCCCTGGGGCGGACCAAGGGATAGTGACAGAGGATGGGGTGCGATGGCCATGTTTATTGTGACTCGAAGCCAAAACAAATGTTCGTACCTTGTTGCACAAATGTTTACAGTTCGCTGCCAGCAGCCACAAAAACATGCAACACAGAAAAAAAAAACACACACACACACAATGAGAAACTATTGCAAGAAAACGATGAAGAAGCAAAGGAACGAGTACCATGACAGGCAACAAAAAAAGAACTTTACAATAAAGAAAAATGGCAAACGACAAGCGCCGAGATGAATGGAGAAAAGTTATGGAGAATAGAAAGAGTGGAGATTGGAAAGTTCTAAGGCAATCCCAGGACTGCTCGTGGAAAGGCAAGAGAGAGAGAGGGAGTGGGCTCGGGGTCACCAAAATCAATCATAACTTACGACTACAAAGAAAGTTACAACTAAACATTAGTCATGGAAACAAGAAAAGTCTGGCGATCGCAGCAAATCAATACAAGCGATGAGGAGAGTAAAGTTTTAATAGAAATTATAAGGTTCTTTGAGTTTTAGCAAAACAAATAGAAAGGGGAAAAAAATATGGTTCAGGATATCCAGAAATATAATCATTGAATATAGAAAATAATAATAGTTCGAAGTCAATCAGCTAATAGAACACTTTTGGAGGTACAAGTGAAGTCTCTCTCTAATAGTATGTAGAAAAAAACCGAAAAAGAACAAAGAAAATTCCACTAAATCTTTGGCAGAAAAATCAAATCAAATCATAATATTCTTACAGTCAATTTAAAAAATGTAAAACCAAAGTTATTTTCGAAAATTTATACATTCATTTACTCTACAGAGAAACATTTATCAATCTCCGAGTGAAACCAAACCCGAAACGTTATCAATATTTGAGCAACACTTAAAATTTGATTAATGGTTGATTTCTGAGTGTGTGCCTGCGTGGTTTAAATATTTCGACAATCGCAAGGAAGCATTGCCTACCACGTTCTGGTTCTCTTTTTTATTTTTTGCTGTCGAAAATCCACAAATGAAAAGCCAAAACCAAAGAGGGAATACGAACACCCAGAGCTCCGTCCATTAAGCGGACAAAAACAGAGCGACCGATGCAAGTGAGTGAGAAAGAGTGAAAATTGTGCGTCCAATTCGAAAAAATTCATTCATAAAACATGGCCCGTAGATTGCGGCACAGTGGGTGTACGGCATGGCATTTTTCCCGTGCCCACAGCAATGACCAAAGAGCACAAACCCAACCCTAGCCCCAGCCCCACCTCCTACCCTCTTGCGGACCCACGCACATGGCGAAATAAAATGAAAATCGATTTTCACTTTAACGACTTCACACGTAAGAGAAGGGGAGGGAAAGCCAGAGAGACAAAGAGAGAGAGAGAGAGAAGTTGGTAAGAAAAAGTATTGCAAAGGCCTCGATGAAACCACAAACGGAGCCAAAACAATGAACAAGAAAGACCAGAAATCATCGTCAATGCAATAGGAAAAGGTAACCTCAGACGGCAGACCATGCTCGTATATGGGAAGAGGGGTTGGTGGTGGTGGTTGGCAGGAATGTGGGTTAAGAACTGCGTGCGTGTTTAGTTGTGCCTTCTTCTGCCACTCGTGTATTCTCAGGGCGCCTCATGCCGCTGCCTCTGTGTGTGTGCTTGACCACTTCCTGTATTTGTGCATGAATTGGAGCGTAATGTGACATTTCATGTGTCTGCTTTGGGGCGCAAAAATAAAAGACCAACAGCAGCAGTGGCAGCAGCAGTGGAAATTGTTGACTCTATTGCAACATGTCGTATGCGCAATTAACTAAATGATGCCACTGCAGATGACCCAAAGTGGAGATCCGTAATTGAATGCTCAGCATTCGATACAGTTTTGAATTTAACAGCAAACCATAAAGAAAAATGAAATATCATCGAAACACATTTTAAAGAGCAGTAAAATAACATAAAACAAAAAGCAGATTGCCTCGCATTTGGCATATCGACCATAAACAAATTGAAATGTGCATTGCCATGTCCAGCCAGAGATTCCCAGAGTCCGACTTGGATGGCAGTTTATGGTCAGAATGGGTGGGGAAATTGAAGCTGTTGCTTGCCATGAAATACGAGAATATGCCGCAGTCCGAGGCAGTCTGACTGTCCTGCCACATCCATTACTCAATCGAAATATAAGCCAGAGAACAGGACAGCCTTGGTGTCCTTGCAAGCATAAATTTTGTGCACGATGCTCTTCTCTTTTTTTTATGGTGTGTATTTCAAAGAAATAATTCAACCAACGAAATGATATGTTAAATATTGAAAGTGCTTGACGATGGCATAAATGTTTACAGATGATGATTGAGAGTGTACGCTTTAGAGCTCTATAAAAATGTTATTATTTGTATGGCTAGAGGGTAGAGAAACACATCTCTGAACTGTATAATTTTCCATTCCTTCACTAATAAACACAACCCATTAAAATTGCTGGAAACTAAGCTCTGAAACTTCTGGCAAAAGCCACATTTTGCAAATTGGAAATGTCAATCCTTAGGTGACATTTAGAGGTACAATAATAAAACTAATTTGTAGTCTGAAATGGAAACACACTTCCAGAAGTGTTGCTACATAAATTAATGATATGAAATACAGATGAAAATTATCAGTTAAATTATCAGCCTAAGCAGCAGCAAAACGAGGCAAATGCAATCATCATTTGGCTGCAATCGAAATGTTCAATAGCAAACCAAAGACAGAGTTTGATTAGATATTTCTCGTATGCAAAGTCCAGTCATAAGCTAAATAAATGACATGGACGGACAGCCCCAGCTTCTAGAGGACTCTTCAGGATTTGGTTATCTCTCAGTGTCCGTTGGCTTCTTTGCTTTTCTCTGCCGTTCCAATGTTTTTGTGTGTTGATTTAGTGCTTATGCAAATTTAATGTATGTATGTTCGTAGCTCTCGTCGTGCACTCCCTGTCTACCAGTTTCCACACATCGTTTCCATAGACTTACATTATTGTTGCATTATAAACCAGACAAGGCACACACTTATTTATCTTTTATGAGCGCTCGCCAGCTGCAGTTTTAGTTGTGGGGCATTTGAGGGGTAAAAGAGAGTTTGTTGTAATTGTGTTTGCGATTTTAAAAACAGATTAAAGCTAATCAAATAAGCAACATCTGGAATATTATCGTCAGAACAATCGAAAACATAACGAAATGCTCTGTAGAAATATGTTTCTAACCCTGCTATTATTTTAAGAGACAGTTCCCCATTTATGGAGGTATCCTTAGGTCCCAATGTCAACTAAGGCGTTCCTTATTCTTCTTATTTTTATGGCTGGATGTCCATCAATGTATACACGATTGTTTCCACCTCGCTCCCAGTTGATGCAATTTTCCGCATTAAATTAGGAAGATTCTCCTTTTGTTTTTTAGAGTCGGGGTAGAAGCATTAATTTTGGGCAGAGTGCAAAGGCCGACTTTTTTTTTGGCACTTTTGTTTCGACACTTTGAAGTGTTTTGCCTTTTTCTTCTACTCAGGAAGAAGTTTTTCGTGCAGAGCCAGACACAGACACTTCAGAGAGATAGACGAAACGAGGCAACTTTTGGCCCAGAACAGGAGCGGAAGAGGGGCTAAAAAACTTTAAGCATATTTCTCGCCAACTTGTTGCCAAAAGAGTTTTCTCTGCACAAGAAGGTGTCCTGGAAGATGGCAGAAAGCAAACCAAGAGGCGTTTTCTATGCAGGCGCAAATAAATTGTACCCAAAGTTCAGCCATACAAAATATTTCGCTGGCAATAAATTTGCAAGGAGAACGCAAAGGATGAGGGGAGAGAGAAGAGCAGCGACACATACGTGAATGATATCTTACGCAGCGCAGTTGCAGTTGCAGTTGCAGTTTTAGGGATGAACTCACCCACACATAGACATAGACACACACACATAGATCAGATACTTGTCGTCGTTTGGCTGTTCTGTCTGTACGGCTGTCAGTTGCTTTGCCTTTTGGCAAAAAAAAAACACTGACTCTGACTCTGACTCTGAGTCGGAGTTTTTGGGGCAAAATGGAACTGTGACTGCAACTGAGGCGAATGAGACCAAGTCAACGTCGCTGCAAGTTGTTGAGCAGAAAATTGAAAAGTATTTTCAAGCATTTGTGTTTGCCATTGTGCTGGCCTGTCAAACTAGATATCCCCCAGCTGGGCAGAGTACTCTATTCCAAGTTGGGCATATGCCACAGAAAATATCAAGAAACATGGGTTTTACTTGCTAGAATAAATTATAGAAAATTATATTTCTGTTTGGTTGAAGTCAGAGTAGGAGAAACATTTTATTTTGGGATGTTTTCAGAGTGGTTTAGACAATCAATAAATTAAGCTTTCCCTCTCAATATCCATAAAAACTAATCTTGAACCGATATACAACGAAAGAGCATTCAATTGCAGCTATTTTCTCTCTCTTTTATATGCCGCACTTGTGTTCGCTTTTACGCTGTACCACTTCATATACTACAGAGAGAGTTTTGAAAGACAGACAACAAATTGTAGCCATGTAAAAGTATCTTCATGTGTATTTGTATTTGTGGATACATCTTTTTGAATTGTTTAGCTTGCAACCAAATCAGCACTTGTAGGTTGTGTTTTGATAGCCATTGATGCCTTTTTGTAGTGAATAAAACAGAGAGCGATGGGGGGATGAGTAGAGTTGCGAAGACAGACAGATAGATGGATTGGTTGCACATTAAAAGAGAGAAATTTCCATTGGTAAATGCATAATGAAAGGTCATTCAATTGCACTTGTCTTGCATATAAAACATGCCAAAGGATAGCCACAGAGTGGCCGAAAGGGTTATCCCGGGAATTTAAAAGGAATTTTATTGCAAAGCAAATTGAAAATGTAAAAAAAGCTCTAACCCTTTTCGGTTATTAATTAAAGTAGTTTTTGTGTGTAGAGAATATCTTCCAGTCAAAAAAAAGGAAATAGAAACAAAAAATGAAAGCAATTAAATTCCATAAATAAGCCACAAAATTATAACAATTATTGATGTGCAAAAATGCCAATTGCGGGCAGGACAAAAATAATTAAACCTCAAAACAAAATATCAAATAAAGTGAGGGCCATAAATAAATTAAATCCATTCCATTCCGTTCCATTCCATAGAATGGCATACATTTGTTTCTATAATTAAAATGGTCTGAGTGAAAGAAACATTTATGCATGCTTTCAATTTGTGTTTTTTTCTTTGCTCCCTCCACAGGCTCGCAGTGCGAGGAGAATGTTGATGAATGCATGTCGAATCCCTGCCAGAATGGCGGACAATGTCGAGACCGAACTAATGGCTATGTATGCACCTGCCAGCCGGGCTATCTGGGGGATCATTGTGAGCTGGATGTGGCCGTCTGCGATACGGGTAAGTTGGCACAAAAGAGACGGAATATCTCTGGGAAAAAACCATTCCGAAGCGGGGGACTTTTCTTTCAATGATTTTCTCTTGTAATTCCAGGAACCGGTGCCCGTTGCCAGCATGGTGGCGAATGCATTGAAGGACCTGGCCTCGAGTTCACCTGCGATTGTCCTGCCGGCTGGCATGGACGCATCTGTCAGGAGGAGATCAACGAGTGTGAATCGTCGCCGTGCCAGAATGGCGGCGTTTGTGTCGACAAGTTGGCGGCCTATGCCTGTGCCTGTCCCATGGGCTACACGGGCATCAATTGCGAGGAGGAGATACTCATTTGTGCGGACAATCCCTGCCAGAACAATGCCCTCTGCCTCATGGAGGAGGGCATCCCCACGTGCTACTGTGTGCCCGACTATCATGGCGAAAAGTGCGAGTATCAGTATGATGAATGCCAGCTGGGGCCGCGTTGCATGAACGGCGGCGTTTGCATCGATGGCGTGGACACCTTCTCCTGCTCCTGCCCCCCACTGCTCACGGGCATGCTCTGTGAGTGTCTAATGGTGGGTGAGGAATCGTTGGACTGTAATTACACTGCACCAGCCACCCAGGCACCGCCCACACGTGCCACAACCACAACCACAACCTCCACGTTGGCACCGCCCACGGTGCGGCCTGTCACGCCGCCAGAGACAACGCTTGCCCCACAGCAGCCCGAGGAGCCGCAGACAACCACCGAGGGTGGAGCTGCAACTTCGGAGGAGGTTTCGGTGGAGCTTAAGCCACTGACAATGGCACCACCCGAGAGCGGCAGCCACAGTGTGTCTGTGGAGCAAACGACAGTGGGGCAAGAGGTGCCCGAACCACAGCCAGAAACCACAGCAGCTCCTGCTGTGAGTGCTCCCGCTTCTTCGGCTTCTTCCTCGGAGGAGACATCCAGCATCTACACCACTCTGCCGCCGCTGCCAGGTGTGCCACGCACCACATCTGCCTCTGCGGAAGCCTCTGGCGAGGTTGTCACTTCCGAAGAATACACGACAGTGCCCCGTTTCGAGGTGAGTGGCAGTGGCAGCGCCAGTGGCAGCGAAGAAGCCACCACATTGCGACCCACGGCACCACCCAGCATCACCATAGCCGTGGATTATGCCTCAAGCTCCTCCTCTTCGAGCTCGGAGTCCGCCGAACAGCTGCCCATGGCCACCACAGCGGGTCCGATCTTTGTGCATCGCGTGACGACCATCGAGACGAGCATCTCAGTGGATTATGGCAGTGCCACGCCCACACCAACGCCCTACTATCCACAGGAGACAACAACAACGCGAGTGGTGCCGGTGCCCAGGCCGACCTTTGCCACAGAGCCACCGCTGGAAGTGGAGGAGACCACGTCCACGCATCATCTCTGGACAGAGGTTTCCACCACAGCGGCTCCATTCTTCACGGAGTACCCAGAAGAGGTGCTGATAACCACACATCGAACGAGTGCTGGCAGATTCACGACAGTCCAGCCACCAATCCGTGGCACGACAATCTCCTCCGCCTCACCCGAGGAATACGAAACATCTTCCTCCATCGAGCTATCCACTGTGCACACGCCGCACATTGTGGTTACCATTCTGGACAGCAATGCCAGCATTCCGCAGCTGATGACAACGACAATGGTGCCGCCTGCCACGCATCATCATCATCACCATCACGATCAGGAGACGACAGTGCTGCCAGGAGAGATTGTCAGCACGCTGCCAACACCCAGCGAGGATCATCATCATCATCACTATCATCCACACCACACGCCGCATGTGGTGACTACCACGCCCATGCCGGTGGAGATTACCACGGGCGTGCCCATGCAGACAGAGGATCTGATTGGAGTACAACAGCCAGCGCCAGAGACCACAGCAGCGCCATACATTCCGCCAGAGACAACATTGCCGCCACCTAAGACCACTCTTAGACCTGTGCCTCTGCCCACTCTCAGACCAACAGAACCACCAACAGCGGCTCCTACACTGCCACCCACTGCTGCTCCCACTCTGCCGCCCGCCACTCTGCCACCGCCAACGATTCCACCAACGCCGCCATCCACACAATCCGCTCAAACGCTGCCGCCACCCACGCACCACGCAGTCTACAGCACGCCCGAAGTGCCCGAAGTGCCGCCGGCACAGACCAGGCAGCCCGCAGTCACGGAGAGCAGCGAAGAGGTCGAGGGCTCCAACACAGTGGCCAGTGGAGGACGTCCGGGTGCTGGTTCTGGTGCTGGTGCTGGTGGTGTGCCCGAGGAGAAGGCCGGAGATGTGGACTGCATCAAGTTGGGCTGCTACAATGGCGGCACCTGCGTAACCACATCGGAGGGTTCCAGGGTAAGTAAACACCAATTGAATTCCACTTAGACCTATGCCCGAGTCTACAACTTCGACTTGGGAGTAGGTCAATCGATAGCAACACTTGGCACCTCCAACGGAAACGTTCGATTTGTTTGTTCGATGCGGGAAAGTACGCCCAGTACGCCAAGTATCGAAGGAGGAGGAGCAGTCAACTTTACAATTTTCAGCCCCATTGAGTTGCTAATTGGGCATGGAGTTTGGAGTTTCGGGAGGCAAAACACCGTTTACCTCTGTCCATTAATAAGTCATTAAATATGCCAGTCTAGGGCTGCCCGTATTGCCAAGGCAATGGGTAAACAGGGGCAGGTAGGGGCAGGCATGGAAAGTTTTGAAGGGAAACAACGGGGAGTCCATGAACGAGTACCCTATAAGGATGATTGTTTAGAGAGTTAGAGCATGCAGCGATCGTTACTTCCAGCGCTCGCATTTGTGCAGGCAAAATGATGCTCGACTCGAGTTGCACAAGCGAATGATGGCAAAGAGAATGTGAGAGAATTTCAGAAACAATAGCACAGATCACTGAATCTGTATCTGTATCTATCTTATCTTTACCCTCATTCAACCCTTCAATCCCTAACAACAACAACAACAATTCTGTTGCTATGCTTCATCTCTGGCGCATTCCTGGACACAATTCCAAGTCCATGCAAATAGAGGAACTTTAATCAAAACCCTTTAATGGGCTAAATTAGAAGTAGCAGCACTCACAGAACCCACAGGCAGAAGCTGCTGCACGAGCAGCAGCTAAATTTGCAAATTGACAACTTGAAATGGCCCCACAGATGCCCAGGTGCACACAGCACCAAATACAGAGAGATACCGAACGGTAGAGATACATATAGAGCACAGTAGTGCACAGATGTGCCCGGGTCATTCATACATAAATAATCAGTCAGGTGGATGGCAACGTGGGGCACGGTGGGTGTCTGCCATACTCTGATTTGCAGCAGGACCTTCCTTGCATGTAGTTTTGGGCACAATGGAAATTTACGAGCCATTCTTGTTAGATGTGCTTTAGTTTATCGTTTATATCTTTATGTCTTTAAGGAATTACCAAAAAGTCTAAGCTATTACACAGATTGGTTGCTCAAACTCTCTAGAAAGTTATGTTACCAAATAAGTTTGTAATAAAAGGTATTACAGATTCATAAGGGACTAAAGAAACTAAGTTGGGAGACCTTCAAGAATATTCTGAACATATTTTTGTGCTTTTTAACACTGTCTGGAGAGCTTTAAACTATAAAAATCATTAAAGAATACTCTACCAACACTTAACACATCGAAAATTATATCATCTTAAAACATTTTGCAGAATTAGAATTAAAATAAATCTTTTGAAGTCCTTAGAAACGCGTGACTCCTCTTTAATTTAAGTTAGGTTCTCATTCCATGACTTATCAGCAATCTTCTAATTATTACACAACTCCCTTATACTCATCACATCCTTGATAATACTCTTAAAAAATTGAAAAAATCTCTAAATTCATAAATATGAAAGTCAACTGGCAATCAAAATTCATAGAAACACACAAAACCTATACCTTTCAGTCTTTATTTTCTCGAGCAAGTGCACTTCTCAGAACTCGCATCAAAAATCACTTTGAATCAAGTATTTTCTGGCACATTTCCGGGGGGAAACTTGTGCGGCCGCCTCCCCCAATTCAACAGCAGCACCAATCTGTCTGCTCGTACTCGTATTTCAGGCAATTCCCTCGACCCTATGTGAGTTCTCAGAAAATGCCAATTGCTCTTATAAATGAATAGTTAAAAACTTTTTGGAAATACTCGTACTGGTATACGTAACAGTGGCATTAACAACAGACACAAAATACCAGGTAGAAAATCAGACAGAAAATAGCAACAACATTTTCACTTTGAAACCACAAAAAGCGTTCCCCAGAGTTGCGCTCGAAACAATAGAAGCCAGGCAGGCAGAGGCTGGGGCAGGAGCGGGCTGGCAGTCAGCAGACTGATTCCAGTATGCCAACGTATGCCTCTATTCAAGTATTTATGAAAATACTTGCGGTAATTCTGCCCCCAAAAAAAAGACACAAACATTGACTTGATGTGGGCGGGAGCTGTATCGAATTTTCCTGGCAAACTCTGGGGCCATTAATTGTGGCAGGCAGCAGTCTCTGGCCTGGCACGCAAACAAATTTCGAATGACTGCTAATAACTGGTAAATCGGAAAACTGTGCACAAAGCAATGGCATGGCAAATGTGTATATTTATAGTGGGCTATTGGGGGCAGCTATTGTTTTCGGTTTCATATTTCCTGAAATTGTCTGCTGTGCAGCAATTTTAACGTTGTCGAACACTGACTAGGGGAAATGTATACGGTTTGGAAAACATTGTTTGTGCATGACAGACAGTCGGTTGAAAGTTCTGCTTAATGACAGTGAATTTTAATTGCAAAGGGGTTTTCGCCTACTAAAAAGTGTTTTATATTACCATTTTAAATGAACATTTCGAATAGATTCAAATTTAAACGTAACCTTTAGTATGTGTTAAGCAGAACTGGTCATCAGATCAGCGTTTTTAACACTAATTATATTTTCATATTTTTATTGTTTCTTTTCAATTATATTCAAACTTCTTTAGATATTACACAGCACTACGTTTCGATCAGCTTTATTATGCTTTATCACAGCCAGCACGCTTGAATAAATAATATTTCTATAAGTGAAGTTCAGGTTTAATTAATTCAAAGAAGCCTTTAAACCACTTTGTTCTTTTATGATTGTTTCAATGCATATTAAACCACTTTCTGACATTAAACAGCGCTCTGTCACAAGGTTACTCCTTACTCAAATATTTATACATAAATATGAAGACCATCCCAATGCCATTTTGTGCCATTAAACAACTTTACACCCATAAACCCGATAATTGTACCCATACACGCTACACCTCATTCATAAACCATTTCATGACCATTGAAGGTCAACGAATATTGCAGTATCTGTATGACCACAAGCGAACAGCGTAGTCTATTAGGAGCAAACCACGCATATGGCCGCACATATGTCAGTGAGCCAGAGACGGCTACACCGTAAGCCAAATTAGCAGCGGCACCGCATGCAATTCCAGTTTTTTACGACCGAAACGTGAGCCCCACCGTTAGGAGAGTCGACGACGCAGGTCTAATTTATACGTACAATCCACTCCAAAGAGGCAGCAGCAGCATGACAAATTGGGGTCGCACTCGAGGGACAACGATAGGTGGCATAGGTGCAGTCACACTTTCATACGTGATGATGGTCACAGGATGGATGGAAATTTGTATGGGGTTCCATCTAGTCAGAGCAAGAAGCTGAAATGTCGCTTTCCAACACACTTCAACCTTATCCAACACTTTAAAAACAGCGGAAATTGCACTTAAACAGCGTGCGCTTTCCCATGTTACTTTAAACTTTTATAAATGACCTCTCCTTCATTTGTATTTCTACAAGACAGCTGTGCAACTTTTAACCAACACTCCAGACACTTAACCAACACTAATGCCAACTAATTTATGGCGGAGTTCCTTCTGCTGCCACCCGCTGCCGGTTAATGAGTTAACAAAGCCAACTGGCAATTTATTTAGAAAGTTGCCGCCAACACGCGTAGATCTCCAAAGTGTACCTATGAATCATGCACACACACAGCAAGAGGGCAGAGAGCGAGAGATGTAGGGTCTGCGAGAGAGGGAGAGTGTGAGTGAGTGAGAGAGAGTCGCTCGGCCACATGCTAACAAGAAAAAAATTAAAGTTTCATAATAAATTTAAGGCTTGAGTGAGTGACACATCACCGCAGGATGACTTTGTTAGAGTATGGCAGAGCAACCACAATCTGGCTTAGACCTTAACAGGATGCAGCAGGAGCTATCCTATTTTTGTGCTTGTTCCAACTTCTAAAAAAAATGAAAATAAGTTTCTTGTTCCATTTTGCTGCATGAAGCAAATGGATGAGTGACCATGGCATACCTCTTGGCAAAATCATAATACCCTCCTTTTTAACGGTAAAATAAAGTAAAAGTAACAGCGAGAACGAGATGGAGCACATGTCCCTCGCTCACGGACATAAGAGTCTGCTCTGCTGCAAGTGGGTGCAAATTATTTCATAGAGCACATGCCACTTTATTGTTGCCAAGTAATTTAACTAACTGCTCAAACACACACGCACACGCACAAAGGCACAAAAGCACACACACACACACACACACGCTGACAAAGCTTTTGTTAATTTTGAGAGATTCCCTCGTTTTTTTTTGTTCCACCCACCACCACTCTATTCATTTGTATAAAGAGACAAAAAAAAAGAAGAGAGAAAAGACAGAGCAGGAAAGACAGACACTTACATATGTCAGCTGTCATATTGGTTAGGCAAGTGTTCGTTATGAGTGTGAGGCGAGAGAGAGAGAGAGAGTGAGACAGAGATGAAATAAGCCATGGAGGAGTGAGACAGAGCGCACACGGTGGGGCCTCTGCTGCGTATGGCACACGGAGAAGTGCAGGCAAAGTGGCACTCGCACTCGGCGAAAGTCACTCGTAAAGTGGCATTAAGCACATTTCAAGTGCTACCCCGCCGAGTTTTTGGTTTTCGGAAAATGCTTTTCCTGGCTTTTTCCAACCAGCAATCCTCTTCCCTGCCTGGCCTCTGTCGCTCTTCCAACCCGCTGCTCTGTGTCTACTGTCTGCATTGCGTTGCCTTTGCCACACACCGCCAATGCCACTAATGAAAATTTTGTTGAGCCCTTTTAGGCGCCTCCATCACCGCCTCTCCTGCCACACATCTCCTCTTAAACATCTCCCCGCCCTTAATGCGTCCTGAGCTTGTCAGGATCTGGCCTCTACATCCTCTTCGTGCTGCCTCCTCCGCCTCTTGCTCCTGCGGATGGCCTTTATGAAGTGTGCACTTCACTCAAATTCAGACCGTTCCAGGCATTTGCCTGTTGACATTTGGAAAAGCGTGTTACAATTAATTTCCATTGGCCGAAACGCAATGAAACCGAATCAACAGGACTGAGAATATTTGAATAGGATTATGCCATGAAATTTATAGGGTTGAGGGGAATTTGTGAGAATTATATAGGTTTTCTCTGGCAATTAATGACCGAGTTTTACTCTAATTTAAAACCAGCAGAGTAAGAAATGTTCACTGGAAAACTGACACTGAAAGTCGAGCTAAAGAATGACGTTTAAGGAATTAATTATTAAAAAAATAAAATACTTTATAAATTTCCCTTCTTTTCTATTCCCTTTGACTATAATTAAGCTTCCCTTGAATACTTAAACGTTTTATATTTATAAATACACCTCATTACATTTTAAATAAATTCTCCGAAATTTCCATACGTTTAAGCACCAAAAAACAAATTCCCAGCACATCATTTCCGTTTGCCGCAGCCTCTGACTACACTTTCGGCCCACACCACCTACTCATCATCATCAACATTTAAATCTAAAATCTGCCACATGTTTGCCCCTGACTACTCATTTTCGTTTTCATTTCTTTTCTTTTTATACATTTTTTTGGTTCTGCTTGGTTTTGGTGTTTGGACCAACATTCATTATGCGCCAGCCGAATGCCGCAAGGTCAAAAAGCTTTAATTAAAATGTTTCCTGTTAGCAGCGCACATGCGCTCGCCAGAGTACGAGTATTCCCATCTACATCAGTGCAGAGAGCCAACACAACAACAAAAACAGCACTGAAAAGTGCCGACAACAATTTTGTGCGAAAACTAAATGCATGGCCCGGCGGGTGCCATCGTTACGCACTCCTCTCAGCTCTTTCTCTTTCTTGTTGCTGTAAGCTCCCCACACGAACACAGCTTCATTTGGCTAACAAGAGTGGGAATTCTCGTGGAAAAGGCTAAACACAAAAAAAATGGGAGCAAACTTCCAGCAAACACTTCAAATAATTGTTATGAAGGAGCGCTGAGCAGCTTAAAAAAACACGGAGAGCTTCTATATATATTTTCAAGGACAAAAATATTTAAAAGAAAAAGGTTTGGGTGTAGGGGATGCAGGCTAAAACAACGCAAAAATAAGGCACTCGCCAAAGTACAGGGAAGAGCGGGAAAATAAGTAAACCGACAGTAAAAATACTCTTTATGAAAAGTATTTAAAATAATTATCAGAATTTTATCTTTGATCATGCCCTTGCTCCATGCCAATTGCACTTTTGATGTTGTTTGAAAATGTATAAAAAATATTTGTATATTGCAAAATGCTTTCCCAAGTTATACTACCCTCTTCGAGAGTACAATGATTGTTTTTCAACGTACAATGTAGTTCAAATCATGACCTGCTTGCTGATGATGATGCTGATGTACAACATCCTCCTCGTCTCAGCAGGCGCAGCTTTTAATGTTTTTCCTGGAAAAACACCGCTACACAAAAAAAACCAAAGCAAGCTAAACAAAAGCCGCCTGAGCGGAGCAAATTTGTTGCAGGGATAGGGTTAAGAGAGAGAGAGAGAGAGAGAGAGAGAGAGGAATGATGCTGAGGATGCTGAGGATGCGGCGTCTAAGCAGTTAAGTAATATTATGCGATGAATCCTTTAAGGCTGTTTGGGAATTTCCGTTGTACTCCTTTGGGGGGTGAAGGTCATTTGTAATGCGTGTCAGGTTGTAAATCTAAAAAAATATGAACAATGTTTGCACAGCAGGTGAAGAGATTGTTTTCATAATTATTTTGCATACATTTTCGTAGTACGTGGGGGTTGGAGGACTAACCTGTTTGGTGGGGCTTAAATAATGAAGGATTAAGAGTTCCATGGATATATATTTGATTAATTTTATATATGTATTAAAAACCTTTTTTTTAACAAAATTTTCAATTTTTCGGACTATTTATTTGCCTTAAAGTATACCATGAAAAATCACATAATTTCCTCATTTAAAATTTCATAAAAATTGAAGCAATACCCATGAAAATATCATCGCTAATAGCCCCCAAGCTTTACCCTTCTTTAACTAAATACTCGTTCAAATCAGACAACACAAATAACCGGCTAAAAATATTCAGAAACTGATTCCTTTCCAAGAAAAACAGAGAGTCCCCCTCGAAGACCGAGACCAGCGAAAACTGTTTCAACATTTTCTTCACCTGTTCAAGAAGCTCTTGCAGCCAGCAAAAGACCTCTTGAGCTACCCTCAACATATGGCCAACTTCCCATTAAGAGGATGTCTTGTACGGGGAGCCACAAGTGGAAGGAGACGCCTGGGCATGTCCTCTGCGTGACTGTTCCCACTTGCCTTGCACTTCATTTGCTCAATTTGATGGAGAGTGGGGTGGCCCCAAGGAGCAAAAGGACATTCGCCAAAGAAAATTACAACAAAAGTTTTTTCGGGACCGCCGCGTGCCAGCCAAGTGCGTGGCTCCTTTTCCTTTCCATTGTCCTGCCCGCCTGCCTGCCTGCCTGCTTGTCTGCCTGTCCGCTGTTGCAGTTTTCTTTCCACCAGCTCATGGCTGGGCTGCACTTTAAGTGTCCCTTGGCGGTGGCATAAATTATTAAAACCAGGACAAAAGGAAGGAAAGGGAAGACGTAGAGCCAGAAAGTTAATTCATATTACTTTTCAATTTATTGGCATTTTTCGGTACGGTCTTCCTATTGAAAGGCCACCAGACGGCGTTCGAACGAAGCGAAGGAGTTGTTGCCAAAAATTAAATTAAAATTGTTCAAGTTTTGTTTCATTTATGGGTCTGGCCGGGCAGAGGGCAAGTCATTTTGTTGCAGTTTGTGGAGCATTTTGGAGATATACTTTTAAAGAAGGACAATTTCTGCGAATTAATAACCGAAACACTGCATAAAAGAAATACTTTTACTAGTATTTTCAAAACAATTTCCCTTTTTAAATCGAATTTATCTGCGACTAAAATCCACTTATAATCATTTCTAAAATCTCATTGCAGTGCGTTTGTCGCTTTGATCGCCAGGGACCGCTCTGTGAGCTGCCAATCATCATACGGAATGCAGCGTTTTCCGGCGACTCGTATGTGTCGCATCGCATCTACAAGGACATTGGACAGCATGAGGCCCTGGATGCCGTGCTGCCGATGCACATACAGCTGAAGGTGCGAACAAGGGCCACTAATGGACTGATCATGCTGGCCGCCGCCCAGGGCACAAAGGGTGGACACTACATGGCGTTGTTCCTCCAAAAGGGACTGATGCAGTTCCAGTTCTCGTGCGGATTGCAGACGATGCTGCTGAGTGAGCTGGAAACGCCTGTGAATACGGGCCACGAAATTACCATTCGAGCTGAGTAAGTGCAAAATGGACGTGGACGTACCACGGAATGCAATTATGTGTGGCCCCACCTCTTGGGTCACGCCCTCCACTTGACGGGGTGATTGGTGGTTGGGTTGGCGGGTTGAGTAGTGGTTTGGGTGTGGGTGTAGATGTTGGGCCGTGGGAGCATGGACACACGAATGTTGGCATGTTAATTAACTTTTTAAACTGCGACCCCAGAGCCCAAAGACAGAGAGAGAGAGAGAGAGAGAGAGAGAGCTGGAGGTCAGCATATGGGTCACTGTCAGTGGAGGCAAGTGCGCGCCGACTGTCCGACGGCCATTAAACTTGGCCCGTGTTGAATTCCATTCGCCATTTGGACGAGGCCACAAATTATAATGCTTCAAGTGTAGAATAAATTGCACTTTTTTTAGGTTTCTTCTCTTCTCTCTCTCTCTCTCTCTCTCTCTCTCTCTCTCTCCATCCTACCATTTCCGGTCTCCCATTTCCTTGAACATTAAATCCTGCGGGGCTTCCACTTGCCATCCATGCGTAATTAGTTTGGAGATTTTCCATACTCTTGGAGCGGCCCTTTCTCCTCCTCTTTTTTGTATTTAACGTTGGTTGAAAATTAAATTTTGCTGCCCACTAGCAGAATTCCTGGACCGCTCATTCAACCGCTCGGCAGGGGGGGGAATAATGCCGAGCTGGGGCCTGGACTCGTGCGTAATTAATCGCTGAACCAACATTTCCATCGGCCAAAGCCACCACTTTGGCTAATTTTAGGTTTAAAAGTTCCACTAATATTTGCCCCTTGGCATTCGGAATTGTAAAATAAAACTTTTTGGGCTAACTTTTTAAATGAAATTAGTAATGGATAAGTAATGGGAAAGGGCATTTATTGCGGCAGGAGCTTGTGCAAATAAATGTTTTAAATGTGTTTTAGAGTGTTATTTTCAAGAGTAAAATGTTAGGTAAAATATAGTATTAATATTACTACTTTTTTACAGAACAGCAGCCCCTTTTTAAACTCCCTCTATGCTGCTGCCAACAAACACGCACTAAGAAATAATTCCCTCAGCCCATGCCCAACCAATTTTCATAAATTACACACTGGCTGGCAGCCCAACAACTTGTTGGCTTAATAGTTCCTTCAGTAGTCTTTAAATATTCAAACGCTCCTGGCACTTACAGTGCTCGTCAAATTATCGGCTAATCAAACACTCAATGCTGTTGCATCGACAAATGCCCTTGTTAACAATTCAACTGTGTGGCAATTACTTTAAAACTGGGCAAACGCATATGGAAAATGACCAAATAATCGTTTTAGACAAATAACATTGAACAGAGCGACCCAATGGAAAACAGAAACAGAACTGAAGCGAACCGAAGCAAATCACGCAAATGAATTCCCACAACGAATCAAGAATAGACGCAGAACATTGGCATAAACAGGACATTAAGGGCATAAAATATATCAAAAAGTGGGACAAAACAGTAGAGAGAGAGAGAGGGAGGGAGAGAGACAGAGAGGGTGTGTGAAAGAGAAAACCTATATAAATAATTTAGCTAAAGAGAAAAGAGCAAGTGGCATTCCAATGCCGTTCACATTTTTACGACTATCGAATCGACCACAAATTTACTTTTTAGCACTTGGTCCCCAGCTCGGGGCTATCCAATGTCCAATGGTGCGAGTTTCCTATATACATATATACACGGAATATATATATATATATGTGTGTGTATATGCTGTCGGTATATATTACTTTCCTTACTTTCAATACCCTATGTGATGGAGGGGTGTTATGACTTTAGACAAAGGGAAGACTTTGGCTTATCGTATTTTCCTTTCCTCCAAATAGCTTTGCTTATTAGCTATTCCATGGCAAACTAGACAGATCTACAGACTACAACTACGCATTGTAAATGCTGATCCCTAATTATAACTAAATATGTGCACACATTCCCAAGAGTATCCCGAAATTCGTCTCTTAAATCTGCACTTTCTTGACTGTTTTCGGCTATTGTTTTGCTCGGTCTGGGCAAGTGGATTTACGAGCAACAAATTTATGTACGTTGCCTATTTTTATTTGCCTTGCGTGGTTAATCGCCCGAGCACTGGGTAGCAGCACCAGGGACTCCCTCAGACGCCCGGGGCCACTCGATGATGACGATGATGGCGATGGCGATGGCGATGGCGATGGCGGACAAGGCAATGGCGGCAGCTTTGTGTGGCCATCGATGAGCCATAGTTCTTGCGCTCTTTCGCTCTGGATGTAGCCTTTGGGAGGCGCCTGCTGGTGGTCCATGCCCACTCTAGCCCCTCTAATGAGGCTAATGCTCTATACAATTGACATTTTACTTAAGGACCTTCATCGAACTGGTGTTGCGCACAATTAGTGTAATTAGAAAGCAATAACAATTACCGCTCATCGGGCCTAATTGCGGCTCAGGATACATCCCCAATGCCATTCTCAAGAGCTTTTTGTAGAAACAGGAATTCCCTTTTAATTATTACGCATTTGCTTAATTCAATTCCCCGAAAGTAAAGTTCATTTATTAAGATGATTTGTGTTTTCTTTTTAGCAGAAGTTTAACAACTAAAAACTTTTTCCACAACATTCAATTGAGCGTGTCCATAATTTATGTCCAAGGACTGCAAGGCAGAGAAGTAGGAATCGGAATCACTCTCCGAAACGTGTAAACAATGCTAATTTAATTTGTTGCTCAGTCAAATGCAGCTAATTGAACTTTAAGTAACATTGTGAAGGAAGTTCGGGTTTTTGGGTTTTTCGGATCGTTAACGAAACTATAAAATGAGTGGAGCAAAATGCTAATTATTCCGCATAAATCAATGACTTAATGGATGAACCATTTTGAATGGGTTTTAAACTGGGTTGCCGAAGTTCATTAAATTATAATAATTATTATTGGTTTTGGTATAAATTTGGTAGAGTAAAATTAGGTAGTTAATTTTTGCTTAGCTCTAGGATACGTAATAAAACACTTCCACAAGACTCCATACTTGGAATGACCAACACTTAAGTCGATTAATTGTACATAAAAATGCACACCAAAAATAAGTTTTTATTACGCGAAATTACGCGAAAAATATTCTTTTTAAAACTCAGTAAAAACAATTTCGTACCAAAAGTGATAATTTTATCAGTTTGAAGCTTAATTTGACAGCAAACTTTTGCAATCTTTTAAACAAACCCAATCTGGTTCCCGTCTATCAAAACGAAAACAAACAAACGCAAAAAAAAGTTCAACACATTTCACAGAAAAAATATCATTCCGTCCGATTATTTCGTTTGAAAAGGTAAAAGAAATAAACAAAATATACGAGAAGAGTGTACTCCAAACAATCCAATATGTTGTAAAAAACTAAATGCAATCAGGGAAAACTTTTTCCATGCCTCGTACTCGTATGGTAACTTTTTTACTGCCATAAAATAACAATAAACATCGGTGTCCTTTCCTCTTGCCACGCATTTATAGCACTGGCTTTTTTGCTGTATTAAATAATCTACATTCAAATGCAATAAACGCCAAGATATGGATCCCAGTGCGTTCATCTCCAAAACTCTTCAGAAAAAAGGGTGGAAAAAATACGCCATATAAAATCAGAAACATTTTGACAAAGGCGTATGTCCTCACAATAAAGGACATTCAAATAAAAGCAGGTGACACTCGGCCATGAGGTGCAATAAAAACCATGGGGGGTCTGGCATTCCAACACGATATCACTCAAAGGTTTGAGGCAACAAATACGTGAAGGCGCTGGTTAAATTTGGCAGTCGATTGACATTATAGGGAATTTTTATTGGAAGCCTATGACCAAGGGACCGTGCAATGGGGCTGATGGGAAGTGGTACAAAAAAGAGTACATATAGCGGGAAATATAAAGATAAATGGACATATGGATTAAAATATAGCTAGTAATTCTATAAACATAAACTTTGTGTACCGAAAGATTGATCTTCTCTTAGTCAAAAATTTATATTCAAATATATTCCAAGAAAAGTTCTTTGACAATCAAAAAACCTTTATAAAAACTTGCTAAAACCCACAAACAAGTCTAAAACTATTTACCGAAAATATGCACATGACATAAATGAAATAGTTAAGGAACTGCCCACAAAGGGAAACCAGCCTTACCCTCTGACTGACACAATTTCCTGGCAAACCTTAAACCACTGTAGTAACTTCGATGAAGTTTCCAACGCGAAAGGTCAACAGGCAAAAGGTAAACCCAAACAACAGCTTGCCGGATAACTGAAGGCAGGGGCATGAAACCCTTTTTACCTTGCAATTGGTGGGGGGTCTGGGATATTGTGGTGTCATAAATATTTGCACGCATCGGCATGCTGGGAATTTTGCTTTAAAAGTGTGCCAGGCTCACCCTCAAACAGAATCCAGAGAAGAGCCAACACCCCGTGCCCCAACTCTCTCTCTCTCACACACAGAGAGAATCCAGAATCCAGAGAAAAGTCACACACAGAGAATGAGGGCGAACCGTGCAGCATATTAAATATTTGATGCAACACCAAGGAGAGGGGCTACAGCAAAAAAAAAAAGTAAAACTAAAAAGAACTTTTCCCGAATACCTCTTTACAGATTGGACTTTAGCCGGAATTACACACACTGCAATGCCTCGCTGCTGGTGAACGACACACTGGCCATGTCCGGGGATCAGCCGACGTGGCTGAAACTACTGCCCCAGCGACTGCATACCCCGGAGGTGATACTGAACACATGGCTGCACTTGGGCGGTGCGCCCCAAGCCCCGATTGGCCTGATTATCGAGTTGCCGCCAGCACAAAGCGGCACCGGCTTCACCGGATGTCTCCACACGTTGCGCATTAACGGACAAGGGCGCGAAATATTCGGGTAAGTACTCCGTCGATACATGTCTCTCTCTTGCTGTACGCGTTTTTTCAATACCCTGTTAACACGGGGAGCGGTAGAGGGTATATTGGGTTTTGGTGTGCAGGAATGTGACAGGTGGAAGAATGGATCCCACGGTTCTACTTTTGATTTGTATCCTACTTAAAATCAAAAGGATATTTGTTGTCGTTTCTACAATTAGCTAGAGAGTCGTTTTTTGACAGAGTTAATTATAAATCGTTCCTCTACTTATGAACCAAAAATCTTTACAATCGTGTAACCATGACAGAGAGAGTACCCAACAAATGTTTGATATATTGTGTGCCCAAATATTAAATTCTCTTCAGTGTAGATTGTTTTTTTTTCGGTATTTTAACTCACAATTTAAATATTTTGCCACTCATTAAACAACAAAATAAAACCCAATTGGGGTACCAGGTATCCCATAGTCTGCACCATCAATCACAGAGCTTTCTCGCTGCTTGTTTTGTGTATTGCCCTTTGGGCACTTTGAATGCTGGACTACGGCTAATGAACATCTCTGGCCGAACAAGTTACGACTTTTCTGTGGCAGATGGTCGATACGCGCGGAACTGATGGCTGTGAGGCATCTCTCTTAAAGGTTTATGCTGCTTACACTGACCCACGCACAGGGGGCCACCTCATGCCTCCAGGCAGCATGAAAACGCAGAGCTGTTGGGAATAAAATGAAAACATTTGATGGCCAAATACAGCCATACACACGCACCCACAAAGTTGCCAGGTGCTGAAAGCTGTTTCCTTCATGGCAGCGCTGCAGTAAAAGAACCAGATTATATGGCCACTGAACGTAAAGAACTTTTTTGTGTGGTCCTATAGCCATGAAAAAATTAGCTCGACTTGCGGGAACAGATTAAACTGAGACTGGTAGCCCGAGGCATACATGGGATAGGCATTAATGCTGGTAATATGTGGTAGAGGGGAGGAAGGGAGCTTAAGCAAAAGGTCTTTGATGGAATGCGTTTCGGAGCAGAGAGTATGCAATGCATTTATGCAGAATTTGTGGCAGCATTTATATGCTATTGCTCTGAATTCTTAAACAAGCGAAGCAACTTTGATGCACAAGCGCAAGCTGCTAAAAAGAATGATGCCCATCGCTAGGTGGTTATATATCTACCGATATATCTAGTAATATAAAATAATCTAGTAATTTAGCTGGTAATAAATCAGGGAGAAGCTTGCGCTGTACATGAATCCATCGATCTTTGATTTCTTTTATAAAAAACTCTTGTGTAGATGGACGAACTGTTCGAGTGAACCTGTATAATAAACTCCCAACATCTTTCTCTTAGAACTTTCTTACATGAATAGTTAAAACATCCAAGTAAGCGTCTCCCATGCATCTCCCATAGTTCCGTGTTTCATGGACCATCCTTTTTTTTCTTAAAGTAATTCCTGAATCACCAGCGAAATGGGCAATGCTAAAAGCTTATATATTATGGACTCCTTTGGCAAGGCAACTTTAGCACTGAAAAGAGTTTTGCCTGTCAGTGAGAATGAAAATGCAGCAAAAACTTGATGAAAAGGACAGGCGCTGAAAGAGAGAGAGAGAGAGAGAGAGACAGTTAGCAGGGGGGGGGGGGGCGAATGCGGAAGCCATTCGTCAGCATTCAACGTTCATAAAAGCGCGAATGCAAACAGATGGGCACACCAAAATGGGTGGAGTGTTCCGGACACATGCAGCTAGTGAGTGTCGTAGTGTCCTTGTCAATGTGCTGACAGCTGTGGGGCTGTTTGTCAATTGGCACCAAAAAGGACGACAACGACAGCGACACATCGTGTGTACGTCCCATAATATTGACACATCGAATTAGACTTGATGAAATTAGCGCACGACACCTGTAAAAGCCTCCCTTTCTCACTCTACTTTTTGTTTTTCCCTCTTTGTAGCGACGCCCTGGACGGGTTTGGCATTACGGAATGCGGCTCATTGGCCTGCCTGTCGAGTCCCTGTCGCAATGGTGCCGCCTGCATCAAGATCGAAACGAATGATCTGGACGAGAATGGCGAGAAGGCAGAGAAGTGGAAATGTAAATGCCCCACGGGCTATATGGGTCCCACCTGTGAGATATCCGTGTGCGAGGATAATCCCTGTCAATATGGTGGCACTTGTGTGCAGTTCCCAGGCAGTGGCTATCTGTGTTTGTGTCCGCTGGGCAAACATGGACACTACTGCGAGCATAGTAAGTTCCAAAGGGAAACCCCAGCTCTAACACCTGCTAATATTCTCCCCTTTGCAGATCTCGAAGTGGCTCTGCCCTCCTTCTCTGGCAGCGTTAATGGTTTGTCTTCTTTTGTGGCCTACACCGTGCCCATACCCCTGGAGTACTCCCTCGAGCTGAGCTTCAAGATCTTGCCACAGACCATGTCGCAGATCTCACTGCTGGCATTCCTTGGCCAATCTGGCTATCATGATGAGAAGAGCGATCATCTGGCCGTGAGCTTTATACAGGGTTACATTATGTTGACCTGGAATCTGGGCGCCGGTCCGCGTCGCATCTTTACCCAGAAACCCATCGACTTCCGGCTGGATGCTCCACGAGTGCCCTACGAAATCAAAGTGGGTCGCATTGGACGTCAGGCTTGGCTTTCGGTGGATGGAAAGTTCAACATTACAGGACGTTCCCCGGGCAGCGTTAGCCGCATGGATGTCCTTCCCATACTCTATTTGGGTGGCCATGAAATTGCCAATTTTAATACCCTGCCACACGATCTGCCGCTGCATTCGGGCTTCCAGGGCTGCATCTACGATGTCCAGCTGAAGGCTGGCGCTGTCACAGTGCCCCTGCAGGAGACACGAGGCGTTCGTGGACGCGGAGTGGGTCAATGTGGCACCAGGGAGTGTCATCGACATGCCTGCCAGCACGATGGCGCCTGTCTGCAGCATGGAGCAACCTTTACGTGAGTGGAAACCATTCCGAATTGTGCCCAAAATGGCGCTTAAATTTGCGGAATTCTTTTTGTAGTTGCATCTGCCAGGAGGGCTGGTATGGTCCATTGTGTGCACAGCCCACGAATCCATGCGATTCGTTCAACAATAAATGCTATGAGGATGCCACTTGTGTGCCACTGGTGAATGGCTACGAATGCGATTGTCCTGTGGGTCGCACGGGCAAGAATTGTGAAGAAGGTAAAGGAGTTTTTATTCCAACTTTCAATCGAAATATAATCGTATGCCTTTCCCACCAGTAATTCGCTCCCTCAGTGATGTCTCACTCACCGGCAGACGCTCTTATTTGGCCGTTCGCTGGCCCTATCTCTACGATGGCGGCGAAAAACTCGGCGCCAAGCGTTCCCAAATGGTCAGCTATCGGAATTTCACCAAGAAATTAATGCCCCCCAAGCCCATCTCAACGCCCAGCACACACTTTGTGATGAAGCTGCTCAATGAGGTGGAGAAGCAGCGCAGCTTCTCGCCCGTGCCCCTCATGGGTTCGAAGACCTTCGAGGAGCATCATCGCGTGCAGTTCTTCTTCATTGAGTTCCAGCTGCGTCCGCTGTCGGAGCGTGGATTGCTGCTCTATTTTGGTACCCTAAACAACAACCAGGACAAAAAGATTGGCTTTGTGTCGTTGTCCCTGCAGGGTGGTGTGGTGGAATTCCGCATTTCGGGACCCAGCACCCATGTCACTGTGGTGCGGAGTGTCCGCATGTTGGCCATTGGCGAGTGGCACAAAATCAAAATGGCCCAAAGAGGTCGCTGGCTAACTCTGTGGGTGGAGGGCAGTGCCTCCTCGGCATTGGCTCCTTCCGCAGAGGTGCTGGTCGAGCCCGACTCTCTGCTGTACATAGGTGGCCTCAAGGATCTGTCCAAGCTGCCGCATAATGCCATTTCGGGTTTCCCCATACCCTTCCGCGGCTGTGTTCGCGGTTTGGTTGTCAGCGGCACAAGAATTGTTCTGAATGAAACCAATATTGTGGGTGAGTATTGGCAGGGGGCACTACCCTTTGTTTCGATCTGGAATTTGTTTATTTTTTCCACCAGAATCTCGTAACATTCGTGACTGCGATGGCACTGCTTGTGGCGGTGATTCCTGCGAATCTGGTGGACACTGCTGGCTGGATGAGAAACTGCAGCCTCATTGCATTTGTCCGGAGTATGCCAAGGGCGATCGTTGTGAATATTCCGAGTCCTGCAAGCTGATACCCTGCAAAAACAATGGTCGCTGCCTGCGCAGTGGACGCTGCTCCTGTCCCAATGGCTGGGGCGGTTTCTACTGTGAAATTGGTAAGGTCTTGCCAAAGAGAGGTCATTGAACCCTTTAATATAATCATTGAATACACTCAGAGAAAAATAGTAGAGGAAAGAGAATTACGTTAGGTTTTTAAATGCAAACTAAATGAAATAAAATATAAATAAATTTGATTTAAATATAAAACACTTAAAAAATCATTCTTTTATATTAAATTTCAACAAAAATGCCAAAATATTCATTTTAAATATGAAATATTATTATTTTACCTACAAAAATATTCCATTTAAATATGCTAACATTTCATTTAAATATGAAAATGTTTTAGCTATTTTTTCTCTGTGTGCATTAATGATGATTATGAATCATTGAGTCAGGGAGTAAATATATTTTAGTTACAGCTCAATAACCGTGACACTAATAGCAATAAATCATCATATAATTCGGGTTGAACGCAAACACGTTTCATAAATCTTTTAAAATTCTCGCAAATGTGTCACGAGTAAAAGCACAGAAGCCGAAAACACGAAAACGATTTTATTTCACTTGTTGATCTCTTTTTTGTTGGGTTTTTTTTTTCGTTGGAGAGGAAACAAGTTTTTTTTGGACTCACAGCCACAGCGAGAGTAGAACAATATTATTATTATTATAATTAGAGATCTACAACAACATAATCTAACCATTAACAGCAGCAGCATTTGGCTGGTGATGTCTGGGGGATGGTTCAGTGCACAGCGGGGTCAGGAAGTGGCACAGAAATTAGCAATCTGATTCGCAGCCAAACAACAAAAAAGACAAAACAAAAGGGGAACACTAAAATTTCGTATGATAATAGAGTTGGAAAATAATTAAAAATCAGTCATGACTCAAAGTTGAAAGCTCCGCGTATTTGTTTTGGAGAGATTTGCATATCCATAGGAGAGCGAAATCTATAAAACAATATTCAAAACTTCATTCGCTTGTTTGCCAAATAAATAAATAGATGGAGGATAATTTGTAATACTTAATCTGATCTGGATTGAGCAATTATATGTTTAGTGCCTTTGTCTAAGCGTTCTCCCTGCATTTTCCTTCTTCAAATTCAACCCAATCATCAACAGATTTTTTAATGCATTTTCCGCACACTTTCCAATACCCATTCAAGTACTTGTCGCAGCTGAAATTTTCCAATCAGTAACTCCGCCTGTTTCCCGCACAAACAATCTCAATAATTCCACCTTTCTGATGATCTCTGAAAATCATAATCATTCCCAACCAAAAACATCAATCAAATAATCTTCGAATCCAGCTTTTTTTTGACGATGGGAAATCCCATCGGGCTGGCTGCCTCTCTGCATCTTCCCCAGTCTGTTGGCTGTCGGTCGGCCTTTCACTTATTAGCAAATTGTGAATTAACATACCGCAGCAAAACAAGTTGAAATTGAAGTTGAAGTTGAAGAAAATAATACAAAACAAAACGCACAAGTACCACAGAAGAGGGAAGAGTGGCAGAGGCAGTGGCACTGGCAGAGCAGGTGAAAACGAAATGGAAAACCAGAACTCTGGACAAGATAAGTCCAAACGATTAGGCAAGTCTTCAGTGCACTGAGAAAAGCTTGATAGGAAAAGGAAGATCTTAAAAAGATGAAGCTTGTATATCGAGTAACAAAAAATCTAAACATCTCTGTGGAGAAACATCTCCGTTGTGATGCCAAAATCGCACACTGAATATCCTTGAATTTCAGAAAGGAAATCATTTAATGAAATAGATCTTATCTCAGTACAGGGAAGGCTGCAATTATAGGTACTATTACCTAAGGACCTGTTATAGCACCAATTATTATTATCTGTATTATTTTCTTAAGGGAATTAGTTTAAAAAAACGTATTTTCTCCCCCAAACATGACATTTTGGAATGTAAATTGGAATCTTTTGGTTCGTATACAAAGACTCTTATCTACAAGATTTTAAGATTTTTCCTCTGTGCAGAAGAGGCTGGCGATGGTACAAGTAGAAACAAATGAGATCAGGGTCTAAAGCGCCAACTCATTATGAGAAACAAAAGATGGGCATAAAGTTGAGGATGAAAATGAAGCCGAAGACGATGATGGTGTAGATTAAACAATGCAGTTGAAGCTAGAGTTAAGAGTGAAGCCAAAGCCAAAGCCAAAGCTGAGGCTGAAGCAAAGACTGAAAACTGAATCCGCAGTCGTTGCGGAGTCTATTACAGATACTGCGACTGATGCTGTAATTTAATTATGTATCGCATGCAATATGTTTAATGCAATTTCCCCCCACCTTTGTTCCCTCTCTCTTCCTGTGCACAGCCATGAGTAAACCAACAACACCGAGCTTCCGTGGCAACAGTTACCTGATCTTGCCGCCACCCCGCATACCCATGAAAGACAAGCGGCGCGGACCCTCGCTCTATGTGCGCCCCCGCGAAGCCATTCAAATCAGCCTGAATTTCTCCACCATAGAGCCGGACGGTCTGCTGCTCTGGAGCGAGCACGATCGCCGCAAGTTCTTGGGCCTGGGCCTGGAGAATGGCCACCTGAAGCTGGCCAGCAATCTCTTGGGCAGCAACAATGACACGGTTCAGGCGCCAGCCAGTGGCTTCATAGCCGATGGCGCTTGGCACTGGACGAGTGTGCTCTTGGATCGCACTCGACTCGAGCTGCAGCTGGATGGTGAGGTGATCTTTACGGAACGCTTGCCGGAGAACCCCAATCGGCGCGATGCCCCAATAACAACAACCCAGGCCACCACAGCTTTGGTGACCAGCAGGCGGCGAACGGCGGGCAAAGAGCCGACCATTAGCTATGAGGATGTATTTTATTTGGGTAAGTTGCAGCCATAGGAAACCATAATTTACATAGAATTTAACACTCACCGGCACTTGATGCTATTGGCAATTGTTTGCTTGTTAGCTGTTCTTTATATTGCACTCAGTTAACACAGAAAAACATAAACAAACGCATACAAACCGACAAACATTGGCCTAAAAGCCACTTGTTGAGTTGCTCTATTGTTTTTTTACACGTTATTTAGTCTGAATACGCTTGGCAACTGATTTTTTGTTAGCTTTGCCCCTGTCACACTTAATTCACACCGCAAAACATAAACATTATCTTTAGAAACCGACGAAATTTAAAAGTTGTTGTCTGGATTTTGAGCTGTTGTTTTGTTTTGAGCGTGGTATGCAGTGTGACCGTGTAATTATCGATCAAATATACCGTCGGACCATCTAGAATATACCATAACATACCTTCTCTTTTTAAAATTACCGTAAATGTACCGTAGTCTTAAGTCATATTCCTCGACTTTGATGTTCTATTTGATATTACTACCTTGCAAAGACTTTTAACACTGCAACAATAATTTAATACGCTTGTAGCAAAGTCTCTTCTGAGAATATTCTCTCAAACGAAAGCGTTTGATACGGGCAATATAAGCCAATTGCATGTAACTGTAAACGTGACAGCTCACATTTGCGTTGTTTGTCGAGTCAGACTGCCAACTTAAGCGAATGTTATGCTTAAATTCATAAAATGTTAATCCAAAGAGGTGGCTGTTAACGTTAACAGAGTGATTAAGACCTGTTACCGTTCAAATTTAAAATATCATTTAAAACAAATTCTTAATATATGTATATTCAATTTCCTTTACAGGCGGCTTCCCCAATCTGGATTCGGTTAGCAAACGCACGCAGGGCCGCTACTTTGAGCCCTTCAAGGGCTGCCTGCAGGACATACAGTTCGGAGCCGAACCAAAGGCCATTATCAACGATTTCTCGTCGTATCAGGGCGAGAATATTGGCTCTTGTGATCTTCACGGTGATGAGCCGATTGTTGTATAAAAAAAACCCAGTATCAAAATAATCAAAAAAACAAAGAAGATTCCAAAAATAGGGGGAAGTGAGCAAACTGAATACGAGTGCATGGATGAAAGTGAAGAGAACTACTTGTAAGCTAAGTGTTAAGGCGAGATTATTATAGGACATGGACGACATATTTCCCGGCATCAATTTTTGGGGCAAAAGCTATCGATTAAAGATCGATTAATTTAAAAAAGACAAGCAAAGGAACGTAATTTTGTAAATTTTATAGAAATAAAAGCAGAAAAAACTGAAAAAAAGACAAAAAGTTTAGACTTAAAAAAATCATGGAAATTGAAAAAGAATTGAAAAGAAAGAAAACTAAACTCTTGAAACAAAATTATATAGTTTAGGAAGTAAAAACTAAATCTAGTGAATACCGATTACCAAATACAGATATAAAACTTATCTTACGTAAGTGATATTTCAAATGGAATAATGGATAAAGAAGAACACCCTAAAAAACGAAAAGAGTCTTTAACTGAATGTATATTTGTTTTTTGTTTGTTTGTTGATTGAGCATTTTTGTTATGCAGTTATAACTATAAACTCTATTTATATAAAGACTATCCAGAATTTGTGTTCTCTTTCAATTCTATTAACTCAAAACACTCTCTACGAAAACTGCCCTACGTTTCTGCCATTTTTGATTTGTTGAATTTTTAAATGACTTTTATCTAAGTTAATATTATAACGTATAATATATTATTGTTTTCCCTGTTATCTGTATACGTTATATAGCATAATGCTCTCTCCCGATTGAAGCCATTTAGTTGCCTTGTAGTAAGTTAGTGTATAATCTCGGTCGCTCTCTAAACTATGATTTATCTAACTCAAAGCAAACCAAAAAAAAAGAAGCCCATACCGGCAAGATCTATAGTTATGAAAAGTCATACAATATAATTATTCTTATAAATGGAAACAACCAAGTAGCAAGAAACCAAAAAAAATAAGAACCTTATATATAAATATATACAATACGATATACAATACATGAAAAAATAAATTGGTAAAGTGTAACCAAAACAAAAACGCAGTACATTAAGTATGTATTTATTTCGAGAGACAACTTAATCAGTTATAATTTTAAATAAAAAATATAAAAAACGAAAAACGGAAAATAGAGAAAGTTAATAAACCAAAAGGAAAGGTTTGTTTTATTGGTGGAATCTATTTACAAAAATAAATCAATTTATAAATATTTCAGCTTTATTTTTCAAAGATTGTGCCGCTATAAATACCAAGAAGATCGGTTGAAGCCTTCGAAACAGCTGCAGATTTCAGCTTTTTTCGTTTCCAAAACTAGAAAACAAAGCGAGTGGAAAATAAAATATATAATCACTAATGATATAACCGATTAAAACCAACCCACATCGTGAAAACATTTGTTTATGTTCATATTTGTAACAGACGAAGTCTCCCAAAAGATTAAACTATTTTCTTTGGCATATTCCTCAGCCTCAATGGTGGTTACAGTACGCTGATCCGTAATATCCGCCTTATGGCCCACTAAAGCTATCACTATCCTGCGTATACAGCGCTGGAGTTTCACATTATCAAAAGATTATTTTCAACTTTAGAATTATGATTCCATTTTACCTTTTCTTTGAGCTCGACTGCCCACTCTTTTGCAGCCTCATAGCTCTTTCGAGTGTGTATGTCGTAGACAAGTAAAGCTCCTTGAAAATTTGTATAATATCTTCGTAAAATGTCCTTGAAACTAAACCAAACTGTGAGACTTTAAGCAGATCTATAGATTAGCAACCCACTCACCATTTCTGACGGGCTGTATCCCAGATCTTAGTTCTTAAATTTAAATGCGGTTCACAGATTGTCTTTACCAGAAACTCAACTCCGACTGTGGGCTGTCCACGTTCCATAGTTTCGCCGTTTATGTAGCGAGAAATCAGCGATGTCTTGCCCACATTGGAGGAGCCCAAGCGGACAACTTCGAAGTCTGTCCGCAGCATTCTGCCTCTGAGCGGTTGAGTTCTGTACTAATTGTAACGACTGAGAATAACCTCCAGTGAGGCCTTTGATTTATTCACTGTAAAAGATTTGCGGCAGTGAATCACGTTCTTGATGATTAATTGGTGGAAAACATTACAGAAAACTTTAAAATGTTTTCTCTAGAACTTTAAATAAAAGTAGAGCACTTTTGGCTACAAAATATATTTGATAATGCTCTAAAATGCAAAAACAATACATGTCGTGTGCATGACGAGGATCATAGCCACCGCTGATTTAGTGAGAACTCAATCCTAAATGATCAAAAATTGCGTGTAAGCGATCTTGTTCTATCTATGATCTATCTATGGGTGTGATCTTGTTTAAGCTTCGAAAGTTGGCTTAGGATAACTCTAGTTGAAGATTTACTCGTTTTTACCAAGAACAGAAAACGTATAAAATCTATAAAAATCTAAAGCATCATCCTTTTGGTTCTAAGAACTTCAGTCTAACGATCGATTAAGCGAACACTGCCATGTTGTTTCATTCTCGATTCAAATCGAATGACTTAATATACATATATAGATGTATATATATATATATATATATATAAGTATATACGATGCATTCGTTTTATTATAAATGTTTAAATTTAAATACATACAGACAACATAGAAATTATAAATTGGAAAAAAATAAGAGTGGGCTGGGCTGGCTGTTCTGTTGGAAATCATCTCTCGATTGGTTCTTTGATTGCAAGTTACAATATAAATGTGGATCGAATGTTGATAGAATAGATTATTGGGTGGCACGATGATTCAAACAAGAATTTTTGTTGTGGTATATTGAGTGTGGTTCGTTTTGTTTTTTATTTAGGTAAAGTATTTCAAGGTTTATTTTTAAAGACTTCACTTTACTCGTTTTTCTCCCGTTCTCCATCCAACGCTTAATTGCATACTAGACGTAAGATTTCTTTTTAAATTTATTTTTTATGGTTTTACGATAGTTTTGTTTGTTTTTGTTTAAAGATAAATAGCATTAAATCTTCGATTGTTGCTAGAATGTGGAAAAAAATCAAACTCAATGCAAAAAGAAAATACATTAAAAAAAAGATAAAAATTATGAAATAATTTGTTTTTGTTGGTTTCGTTTTTGTTTTTGTTTTTTTCTTTCATATGTGTATATATAATTTATATAAATTGCAACTATCACACGTGTCCGTCGCAGCTTGGAGGCGGGGCGGGAGGCGATTCTCCGCCCTCCAGAGCCGGACAGACACACACATTGCCACAGATCCGTTGCGGGCGAGCGAGAGGATCTTCTTCTTTATCAGCCGCAGGACCTGAACATTTTCTTCTCTTATTTTTTGGAACGCTGCTGAGAACAACTGCAACTGGAATTTCTTTTTTTACTTTAGAAACTTACAAGAAAATGTAAATTTTACAAATATTCTTTGCTGTTTTCTGTTTCTTGCTGGTTTTTTTTATACAATACAATTTCAAACTTTTCTACGACACGATGCGAACTATGCAAAAAACCTTTCCGCGCTTTCTTTTCCATCAAATCGAATTGTTTTGTTCATTATTTGTATTATAATTATTATTATTTGAAATGGTTTATGGTGTGTGTGTGTGTGTGTTTGTGTGTTTGGAATTCTGATTAGCACATTTTCTTGGGGGGTGGTCTGTTGTGGGAGGGCTCTCTAGGCGTGTCAGATATGAAAATCGCTTTCGCTTCGTTTCTAAATGAATGGATAGTGAAGTGAAGCTTGGGGAGGCTTCTTCCTCTGTTTTTTTCTGTTTTATATTTAATTTATAATTAATATTATATGGTTTTTTTTTTATTATAACGTTTCTTTCGGTTCTCATCTCATCACCAAATAATTAGCAATTATGAAAAATTTTTCTTGCCCCTATGAGAGCCGGTTGCTGTTTTCGTTTTTGCTTTTTTTTTAGGTATGTGTTTCTCTTTTCGGTTTTCTTTTTTTTGTTAAATTTTTAAATAATTTTTTTTATTTATAATTATCAGCATAAACTTTTCAAATCTCTTGTTGGAAATTTCATTTTCTGAAAGAAAGAAAGTTAAAAATTAGTTTGCATCCATCCATCCTTTAGATATTCAAGACTCTCACCTACAAAGGGACATCACTTGCAGCAGTTGTTTGTCGGTCGATTTGTTTCGTTCCCATTCGGCCTTATGCTGCTTCCCTGATTGTTGGCGCCATCGTTCTTAGGTAGTTTCTTGGCTGCAATAAAAATTAATCAATTAATTTATATTGTATTTATTGAATGGTTTTATTGGCGTACCAATGGCCAAAAAGATATCGTTGACATTCATGCCCGTCTTCGCAGACGTTTCCATGAACAGCAAGGCATTCTCCTCGGCATATTGCTTCGCTTCATCAAACTCCACGACACGAATGTTTGACAGATCCGCCTTATTGCCGGCCAGCGCAATGACAATGTTTGGTGAGGCCTGAGCAATAAATAAATGGGAAAACATTAATTTAATAAAACATTTGAGAGGTATTTCTTATAATATTGTGTGTGGTATTGATTCTTATATTATAAACCCTACAACAATCCAAAATTTTTGAATATTCTTCTCAAATAACCATGAAAATAGTTTCTTTTACTTATTATGGTCCAAGGTTTACTCGACTTCTACCTGCACAAAAAAAGAGCCTTCTCTCTCCCCAAATTGAAACCTCAGTCAAGTATATAATAGCAATGAGGCGTGAATGAATGCGCGGATGCCATGAAATAAGTTCAATGCCCCTGCCAACTGGGGGCCGCAATTTACAACAACAAAGAGAATTAACAATCATAAATGGCAATAATACTCGCAAATAAACATATGTATATAAAACATTCTTCTGCATGAGATTGCATTGACCTTGCCTTCGGAGGCACACTCGCGATTCCTGGCAAACTCACTTGTTTATGCAGTTCCTTGACCCAGGTCTTTGCACGCTGAAAACTATCCTGATTCTGTATATCATAGACAACAATGGCGGCCTGCGCACCTCTATAATACATGGGAGCTAAGCTGTGGTATCTACAAAAAATACAGAGAAAAAGGTAAAGCATTAGTTGAGCGTTTCATTTAAATAAATTATATTTTATAGTTACCGCTCCTGGCCGGCTGTATCCCAAATTTCAAACTTCACCACAGTATCCTCTATGCAAATGGTTTGTGTTAAAAAGGCCGCACCTATCGTGCTCTCCTGATATTCATGGAATTGTCCCTTGACAAAGCGCAGCACAAGCGACGACTTGCCGACAGCAGATTCACCCAGAAGCACCAGCTTGAATTGGCAACTTTTATTCTGAGAGGTTCCATTCGGTCGCTGTGCCGTTCCAGAGCCGGCACCGCCGCTGCGTGGTGTTGTGGCCATGATCAATCCGTGTCGCTTGTCGGGCTCCTTTTCTGTTGTTTGGGATACAATGCAAAACTGATGATGCGGGGTGTATCGGATTTATCGGACGGTTACTTTATTCTCTGTGTGGTTTGATGTACTCCCTCTCAGAGTGTGTGTTGCTATGGGGTTTATGTTATCTGAAAAGGCAGCAGAGCAGGCCACATTATGGATTATTTGTGTCGTTGAAATATGAAACGTCATGTAAGCAGAGTGGCGCCTTTCGTTTACTTAATGACCGGACAAGACTAAACACAAATTTAATTCGATATGTGCATCAGCAAGGAGAGTGCCAGAGAACGTAGAGAGAGAGAGAGAGAGAGAGAGAGAGCGTGCCAAGCAATCAATAAATCTCATGGAAATAGAAAGCGAAACGCCCTTTGGATTGCATTGAAAGCACAAATTGAATTCAATTATCATCATTAACCCTGTATGGCACTCACTTGAGTATCCAATGACACAAGTTTATCAATAACCAAATAAGTTTAATACGTTAATTATAATTAAAAGGAAGTTTTCTTTCGTTTTCTTTCAAATCTTAGTAAAGTTTCATACAGGCTTAGAAAGGGCTTGAATTAGCATACATCTTTTTATATAGCATTTTTCCAGCATTATCATTTGTATTATTACCGCCCCTATCATCTCATATGATAAACCCATGCTCAGATTATCTGCAAATCCTAGAAACGAGTAAAGATACGACTAAGAAGAACATTTTCAATGTCAAGAATGTGTTTAAAGATTGTTTGCGTTTTGCCGTTTCAAATTATTTCAACAAACCGAACCGAAACGACAAAAACGGATAAACAAACAATTAGCAAACAACTAAAAATACTTGCCGGGAAACCATACAAAAGTTGTTTAAGCGCAATTATTGTTTTTTGTTTTCTTGTTCGCGTTTTGTCTTCAAACACAAATATAATGGTTTAGCATAAATAAAAATGTGTTCCTATCGGTCTATGGCACTGTTATCTTTCTGTAACTCCACAAAAATTCAGCTACTTTAGTTGATAATATTCGTGCATAAGTATTTTTGTGATAATTTTTTTCGAGGGCGGTACGTAATACAACAGAAATTAATAATAATGCATACATACATACACACAGATATAAAAGGGGACGCCTAGTATTATTCACAACTGGCCAATATGTGTATGTGCAGCCCTCACTATCTGTTATCAGTGTCACTTTTATGAATCATGTTCCACCGTTTGCCGTCTGTTATCGAATCTAAAACAAAAATTTCCTCTCAAGTAAGAGTGCAGCTCCTATTCAATTGAAATCTTCACAAATTAATTAACATCTTAATGCTAAAAAGTACACAGAAATGTACACAACCAACTGGTCAGACTCAACAAATAACATGCGGGATCGTTGTAGAGAATACAAAGGAAGTCACATCTTGGTAGTCGAGCGGTTGATACCCTTGCAGGGCCTTCTGTCTGTGATGGTAAGAGTCTTAGAAAATTGGTGTCTTGAAAACTGACTAAGTCGATGAGTCTTTTATTGTTGATCTAAAATATCTGCCATATGGATGCATGGTCTCGTGTGTTGGACGATCTTCATTCTCTGTGTGGCAAACATTTGATTCAAATTGCCATACCTTCCACCAACAGGGTATACAAATCATGCGGGATTCTTATTTGTAGAGAAATCGCGAGCATGGCGGAGACTGCAAGTGGGAGAGAGTGAAACAGACCGTAGGTGGACCAGAGAAGTACGGGTGGGGCATAAGAGTGACAAGAGAAGAGTGTGAATGAATGGGGAGTAGGAATGTGAGGGCAGGCGGCGGAAAGTGGGGGCGTTGCGCTGGCGGATGCTGTCAAGATTTTCTGATAAAAATCAATGCAAAATAAATTAAACAGTCAGCGGCAGGGGCGGCAGAGAGCGGCTGTAACTGGCTGGAAGTAGAAGCAACACAAGCAGAAGCGGGTAGAGAGAAAGTAAAAGCATGGCATATTTATTTCCGAGCATTATTAAATTAACCAAAGGGAAGAGAGACAGATGGGAGGCCTCTCTCTCCCAGCATTGAAAAAGTAAAGCCAGTTTTACGATTGTTTTTTTCTTCTTTCGCTTACATTGCTTTTGTAGAGACTTACGGAGCAAAGTGCACAGTTAGCTTGTCAAGCCACACTCTCTCTCTCTCTCTCACTCTATCACTGGGAATGCGGCTAATTTGCTCTTTTGTCTAGAAAGCTCTCACTCTCTCTCTTTCAATTGCGGCAAATTTCGCTTACAATTGCTTTTTTGTTTGTTCGTGAATGACGTATTTTTGAATTTTATGGTTTTTTATATCAGCACACCACACATAGAAAGACACTTTCTGAAACAATTTAAGAGCTCCAAACTAAATTATAATCAACGTCTCATGGTCTGGTTTGGAAAATCTGAAACTTCCATATCGAAGAGTTTAACAGCAACAGCAGCATCTGGTAACGCGGCAAAACTCACCCACATACGGAAATGACTAGCAAATATTAAATATGTACAGTACTTTAATACTAAACGTCGGCACAGTTGGCCTTCGACCCGTCCGCGGAAAATTCAATAAAATATAAAACAACGTCCCAGCTTAGTTTCAGGAAATTACGGTACCCCCACTGCTGCCGCTGGCGCTGCTTTGGTCTTGAAACAGCTGACTATGCGTCATTCACACAAGTACCCACACAATCATTCTCCACATGGGACCCAGAAGAGAGAAAGAAAAAGCTGTATAGTGTAGAGAACGGGCATAAACACGCACTTTCAACACAGCAAAGGTCAATAAAGTATGATCAGATTTAGGAGTTGCAAAAAGAATGCATATGCCGAATCTCAGCAAGCACGCCAATTTGATAATCCAAATTTATTATATACTTCGAAATCCAGTATAGTACTTCATCCAATATGAATGATTCGGTTGATTAATTAAAATGGTTGCTATTTGAATTCAGAAATGGTCACGATCACACGATTATATTACACATTGTATGGAATTGTATGTCACCAAACACAACTAAACGAGTGGAGTGGAAAATTTCTTTAAAAATTGTAGGAGACCTGTAAGATTGTCTCACTTTAAAGTCAACAAGTGCAATTTTCTCACAGCACGCATAACGGACCTCCGTAAAAGGAGAATAGGAATACACTTGGCAGCCAACACACAAACAAACATACGGTATATGCACTGTGGGTGTGTGGGGAGAGAACGATAAATCAATTCTCTCTTTGTCCCCCTCCACAGTGTTCACAATTTCAAAAATGCAAATTTATCGAAATATAACACAAATATAAAAAAAGGGAAGTTGAGAAAATATGTTGATGCGATGTTGTTTACATTTCGCCTCCAAGGAAAATTTGTGCGAAAAAAGTCATCCCGCTTCAGGGAATCTGCAGTGAACGGTGGGGGGTTCGGTGACTGGCACGATAAGAAACGGATTGCAGATAAATACACACAGACTCACGCACACACAGACACCATAATTAAGACGCAAAACCAAGTTGAACAAAGAACAAGTGATTTTCATTGCATGGAGCGGGAAAGAGTGCATACTGGTCAAGAGTTAATGAGATCGCTGATCGTCTAGGTACCTCTCCCGCACCTGTTCTGCATTAGCTTTTCGGATGCAAACATAGAAAACTGATTTATTGCGCTATTGTCAACCACTGTGCACGCTGCAGTTGGAGCACCAGCAGCCTTTAGTGCCATCTCGCTTCGTCACACACGCTCGAATAAAACGCACCCAAAAATTCATGGCCATCTATCTCACTCGCTCGCTCTCATTGCTTGCTGCGGCCGCAGTCTCTCTCTGCTATCGATGACGATAATAATGGTGGAAAAAATTTTTACACAACTTTCTTAATTAATGGGGAAACAACAAAGGAATATTGGGCTATAACACTTGATTCTCATAACGTTGCGCACATTGATTTTGCGAGAATCGATTTTTGCACACTTATTACTTATTTCTGCTCTTTTCAGCAGCCACTTTGTTTTTAGACAGATTATTTGCGTTTCTCAGAATCCTCTCTTTCTACACCCAGTCACCAACAAACGCACACAGGCAGAGACGGAAGGCGATTGACTTTTGAGTTGCCAGTGCCCGAGTCTTGTTTTTGTCAATTACTCAGGCGAACTCACGAATTTCCAGCGTTACTTGCACTTTTCGTGTATCCCAGGTACAAACCCAGGTTTTCTTTGCACTTAGCACTGTGTTTTTGCAAATAAAATAAGCAATTATTGTTAAAACTTACAACTTTCTAGCCAGTGTGACCGCGCATTTATGGATAAAGGTATACCCCGACCCTCATAAATATACCGAAATATACCTTTTCATTTTCAAAATATTCCGCAAGTATACCGTATGTCCTATTACATGTTCCTCGATTTTGATATTCTGCTTAATATTATCAACTAGTTAGGATTCTCAGCGCTAAAACGAAAATTGTATCCGGTTAATGAATCAACAATGCATACGATTTTTTTTTATTGGACTGTTAACAAAAAAAAAGATCAAACTAAAACGATCAACGGTCAAAAAAAGCATTCAACGTTACGTTATGGGATAGAATGTACGTTATCCTCGAGGAACATATAAAAAACATGCATATGAGATTTTCGATACCCTATATTCTGGAATATAACTTAAAAATTAAATATATTGGACGTATAAAATTCATTATATACATCATTATATACAGATATATCGTAAGTAAACAGTGAACTCATTTTCGTAGTAAAAATTTGCCTTAAATTGTCTTTCTAATCAGTGTGACCGCGAAGGTATGGGTAAAGTGTACCCGTCTTCCAATCATAAATATAACTTCTATTGTTAAAAAATACCGTAACTATACCGAGGAAACCACGAACTTAACCCCCGTCATTACAGGATTTTCATTTTAGAGATGTGCCACATGCCGTGATTTGAACACATTATACATTAATCGAACATATTTATGTTTAAGTATTACAAAGTTCCAAGTTCCCTGGCCTATCAACAAATACGGTTTATTTCTAATAACCACCAATTCCGATCTTTTTAAAACAAATTTTGCAATGAAGATTTAATTGATTTTGGAGTTCGTGTCCCGCGTGATCAGTAATGCCAATTTGTGGCAATAAAACTAGCTTTTTATATGTGAATAAAAACTGCTAATTTAAAATTAACAAAACTTCCATTTGGTTATTTGTTTGGACAAATTCGCCATCAGAATCGTGCTAATTGAAGCAATTTTATGTATCTATAATTGATGTATGATGCATCGCATCCATTCTATCCATGTCAAATCCAATTCGTTCTTGGGTTTCTATTAAAATGGTTGACTCTATCATATCAAGGAAACGGTCCATTCGCAGATACTTAAAAACTTTTTGGGCTAGTAAAATTTGTATTTTATTACAGAACTTTCAAAAGAGCCAGAAGCAGCCATAAAAGAGCTGATTTAGCAACAGTGCGATAGACCACAGGTCACGCGGCTATCACTAACCACGATAGTTTCGCAGCAATAACAAGTGAAAACGTAAGAAAAGTGAGAAAAACTGCAAGAGCAGAATATCTTTCTGCTCCCACAAAGCGAAAAAGTGCAAAAAAAGAGTTAATTAAAGTGTATACAAATTATATAGTTTCTAAATTATAAAAGCAGCCGCGCGTCCTATAAAAATCTGAGATCGCACTCACACACCAGCAAACAACTCGAACGATTGCCATTTGCTGCTGCGCCTCCTTCCACGCACACACACAGACACACACATGCAAAGTTGCGCCTTTCGTCATCTCTCTCTGTCGCTCACATCGTCGCACTTTTCATCGCAGCTGCAACGCAAATTCCAGAAAGGAGCCACAAAAACACCAACAAATCACAGAATCCTTGCCGTAGCCCAAAATCACAGCATACTGCTTGCAAAGGTGTGTAAGTCCTGCCTTAGTAGCGACCCCCTCTACGCCCCCACGCTGCACCTAAACATTATTGATTTTAGGTGTTTGGTTCGAGTGGAAATATTGCTTTGCCTTTCTCAAGTTGCAACAGAAAACTCTAACAATTTTAAGTAAAAAAGTTCTAAGCCAGCGATCGCTTAGGTGCTCAACTGGCCCCCTGGCCACTGGGCGGTGGCCTACTCAGTCGCAGGAAGTCTCAAATAATGTTTCAATATACACACCCGATCGGAGGGGTTCGTACGGTCGGTGCCTGGCCTGGCCTTTTTTGGATTTTTGTATATCCGCTCAGCCCCTCCTACCTTTCGTTATATAAACCATTGAAAAGGTTTTGATTCCAGACGTTTTTTTTTCTTTTCACAGATGTTGCGGGCCCTGCGGCAGTGAAACCCAGTTTTATAGGCCTCACCCCCAGCCCTTTTTTGGGGGGCCTAAAGCACGAGGAGCATGTTTAAGAAGATCTTTACGTACATACAAAAAAATGCCAGCAGCTCCAACATGTTTAGCCCAACAACGACACCCACAGCAGCGGGAGCTGCAACAGCGGGAGGAGGAGCGACGGTGGCACCACCATTGAATGGGCATGAGGAGGGCGCTGCCACGAGGCGACGCATCGAGTATGAGGATGAGGCACAGGACAGTGGGCTCTTGCTGGAGGAGGAAGAGGACGAGGACGAAGAGGCGGACGAGTTCATCATGGAGGATGACATTGAGCGACAAATCAAGACATCCATAATCGATGCCACGAAAGTGCATGCAGCCAAGGCCAAGGCCATGGCTATGACGCTGCCGCTGCAGCTGCCCTCCAATCTCCAAATGGATGATGAGCTGGCGGACTTTGCCAATGCACCGGTGACGCCCAATGATGGCGAACTGGACGAACAGTTCCTGGAACTGGATAATTTTCCCAATAACGAGATTATCGTCCTGGGCGAGACAGATCTGCTCAACACTTCCCTTGCCTCGGACAACATTTCCGAGGATCCCCTGGCCATAGACAATATTCTGGACTCGTCTTCGGTGACCACCAACGAGGAGGTGGACACCAGCGGGGATCTGCTCTGGCTGAAACTCAACACGGAATCGGAGGCACTGAGCGGAGCGGCTGTTGGTGGCAGAAGCGTCGCTGTGCCACAGGCCAAGGCCAAGACCAAAGAAGATGAGCTGCGGGACGGTGGATCCGACTCGGGATTGGGCAGCGAAACGACCAGAATTACGCTCAAGCAGCAATCATCAGCGGTGCCGGAACCCAAGCGTTCGAATCTGAAGCGTCGGCTGGAGGATAACGAAAGCGATGCCATCGATCTGGTGCCCGATATGTCCGGCTCTGCACTCTCCACAACCAGCACCGTGGCGGCACAGAAGCGGCCAAAGCGCAGCATTAACTTTGACAATGTCAAAATCTACTACTTCCCTCGGCAGCAGGGATTCAGCTGTGTGCCCACCATCGGTGGCTGTACGCTGGGGATGGGTGCGCGCCATATTGCCTTTAAGACTATGACGCTGGCGGAGCATGCGGCGGAGCTGAGGCGTGCGCATCGCAGCCAGAATCAGGATGTGCAGCCACGCGGCTCGAGCAGCGACGATACCGAGGAATCGGAGGAGGATTTCCTCAGCGAGGGCAGCGGCTCGGATGCGGACGATGGCTCCAATGGTTTCCTCACGACAATGTCGCCCAAGCAGCGGCGTGCGCTGCTCAAGGCGGCGGGCGTGCGCAAGATCGATGCCAGCGAGAAGATCGAGTGCCGAGACATACGAAACTCCCGCGAAGTGTGCGGCTGTTCGTGCAGGGAATTCTGCGATCCGGAGACCTGCGCCTGCAGCCAGGCGGGCATCAAATGCCAGGTGGATCGCTCCATGTTCCCATGCGGCTGTTCGCGCGAGGCCTGCGGCAACACCGTCGGCCGCGTGGAGTTCAATCCGACGCGTGTGCGCACCCACTACATTCACACGGTGATGCGGCTGGATCTGGAGCAGCGTCAGGGCGCCCAGGGGCACATACAGCAACAGCCGCCGCAGAGCAGCTCCCTCACGTACTCTTCCGTGGGCACAGGTGTGCCCAGTGGTGCTGTGGCCTCCCCCACAGCCGCCGCCTCCCACTGTTACTTCATGCAAACCCAATCGAATTACAGTTCGGGTTATGCCTCTCCAGCGTACACGCCCGAGAGCAGTCTCAGCTACTACCAGCAGCAACAGCAACAAACTGTGGTGGTTGTGTCTCCTCCCATTCTCCCGAGCAATGCCCAGCAGCAGCAGCAGCCACAGAGCAGCTATGCGGCGGCCTATGCACAGTTGGATAGCCTGGATTCGGGTTTGTTTGCGACAGGCAGCAATGCCACACCCTCCTATGGGGAACTCTATCAATCTCTGAGCTACGGCAGTGCACAGGTGAGTGGCAAACACAATTAAACCAAAGGATTTTGCCTTAAACCTTTTCTTGCAGCTCACTTCCTACCAGTCCGCCTATCAACCGCTTGCTGCATCACCCGTTGCCGTCGCGCCCAGTGGCGGTTTTAGATCCTGTTCGGTGCCATCGGCGCCGCCCTTTGGTAATGCCACAACGACAGCGTCGAGCAATGCCCAATATCAAACCACCGCCGCCTCCATGACTGCTGCCTCATCGATCAGTGGCAGCAGCAGCAGCAGCAGTTGCAATCGCCTCAGTGGCACCACAATAGCCGCGTCCTCCTCCTCCACCGCTACCGTCGCCACCGCCGCAGCTGCCTCGGCCACCGCCACGACCAATGATTTCATTAATCTGAATGCACCGCTCGCCAGTTCCTCACGCCTCTCCCAGATCAATGATCTGCTGCAGCACAATCGCAATACCACCGCCGCCTTGGTGGCTGTTTCCGAGGGTTACAGTGGCGTCAGAACCAACTCTACTTCCTCCACCATCGACTCCATTGATACGCCGCCCATTGTTGAGGATACGCAGCGCAGCTGCATGTCCTTTGAGGCGTTGCCGCCGCCACTTGTCAATCCCACGCCCATTGTGGCGGTGGTACAGAGTAAAATGCCAACGATAGCGGCCATCAATCCACCGCGAACAGCACCACAGCCACGACAGCCTCTCGATGTGCAATCCCTAAACGAAAATGCATAAAACAGACGTATAGAGAGAGAAGAGAAGAGAGAGCTGGGAATAGTTTTTATAGCAATTTTACACAGCAAAAGACTTCATTACGTTTAAGGTGACAGCGACACGGCGGCAGTGGCATCGGCAAGCCTTCCACACACACAAACGCAAACACACATCTCACACACACACACACCCCTTGTATAAATCATCTTTTTATTGTTAACAAACTAAAACCCAATCTAGTTAGTCTCGTAAATGCGAAAAATTTAATTTGAAACACTGTTGCTTAAGTTTCTCTTTTTCGTTGTTTTCGGCGAAATTGTATTCGTTTTTTCAATCATTATATAATAATATATAATGTTTTCGCTAGCGAACATTTGTTTCTGCATTAATCTTTTGTGTTTAAAACAAAAAATAAAAAACAATGTAAGGCAAAAACTGTTCGAAATTCCTTATTTAATTTATTGTTAATTCCAACAAATTTCCAACAAAAAAACTAATTGTGTCCCTAAATCTGATTTAACAATTCTAAAATTAACAATTAATAAGTTATAAAATAGTAATTATAATAATAATATATTTGTTTTTGTATTCTTGCATTTAGTTAAAAAATGTTGCTTCTATTTTTTCCTCGGGTTTTATGCTGCGTTTAAGTATTCAATTAGTTGTTACCTTCCCACTAATTTCCAAACTTTATTTAAAGATTTAATTCCACCCAGAACCACAAAATGGCAGCAACAATAACCATTTAGAACATTGATTTATTAATATTGTATATGCTCCATATAGTGTATTGATTATAAACAAAAAGCATACAAAAGATACGGACGCAAAACGCAAGTGAACAAAATAATAAAAAAAATAAAAATAAAGCAAGGAAAATAATTCATTGCAAAATTATTTAAATAAATATTGAATACAAAAATAGAAACAGATTTTAATGAATGTTGCAAGAACTTGGCATCCGATTCGGCGATTAAGGTTTTGTATTAATCAACAATTTTCCAAAGATTTCTTTATATATTAATTCAAATATTTGTAATCTTTCAGCTACAAAAACTGTAAACCCGTCAAAGCCCATCCTCAAGGCCATCACCAAGAACAAGTTAACTTTCAACATCTGAAAAAAAAATCGTGATCCACGTGCTGCTTTTTTCTCTGGCGGACTTTAAGCTACCAAAAAACTTGAAGATTGCTTCACAACTATGTAATTGGGAGCGAGACTTGATCTACTTAGGTTTGTTATTGGATTCGAGTGATCGAAACTGACAAGCCCACAGGAGAATTAGAGGGACATAGAGAAAATGGCAGCCATAGAACAGCTTCTTGATGCATCTTCATGCAACATCTTGGGAATTTTGTAGCCCTTTGTCATAGCGATCATATGTAGTCCGTGTTGATCCCCTAATCTTATGCGTTTATCCATAAAAGTCTTTGTCATTTTCCATTTTAAACACACTTTGTCGAGGCGAAATTAAGTCTCGGATTTCTTGAAATTATATTATATTAATATTTTCTTTATTTTTACAGGTTCTGTGGATAGGAAAGGAAAAATCATCACAATATAATATGGCAGCATAAATGGCACAAATGTCCACCCTTTTCCTTTTTAAAAATGCCACAAAAACGAGTTTAACACTTTGCCAAAATTTAATTGTTTCCATCTACCTATCCCTAAGTTCTTTCCCCTGAATTCAATTTATTCTTAGAACTAAAACTCATCAAAAGTAACACCAATTTGTCGCCTCATCTCATCGCTAATGGCAATAATCTCCAGACTGGCGGCATGTGGAAACTTTGGACTCTCCAGCAGACGCTTCTCGATGCAGCGACGCACCTCCTCCGCCTCGTAGCGCAGACCACAGGTGTTTGTATAATGGAAATCAAATTTAGCTCTGGGCAGAGGCCACGTTTCGGGTGGACCATTGGAGCGTGCCAGCTGTGTGCAGCACCAATAATTGGAGAGCTGTCAAAAGAAAGGAAAGGAGAAGAGTATGCAATGTTGTCACTGATAATCCCATTGAGCTGTAGGTCAAATGGGGGGAGATAATACCTCACCTTAATCTCGCCTTTGGTGCCCACAATGATGGCATCGTTCTCCAGATTCTCCAGGCCAGTGACCAAAGCCACCATGCGACGACCATCGCCATAGTCGAGTATAAACTCGGTTTGTACATCCACGCGATCTTTGTTCAGTTGCGTGCCACTTGGCAGGATCTTTACGGGCGAGCTGCCAAACACAAATTGTCCCAGCTGCAAGGCATAAATGCCCAGATCGAGTATGATGGAGCCACCCAGCTCTCGATTGCTGACACGTTCGACATGTGCCAAGCGGAAGCCATGCTGGATCTTGACGAGAGTAACCTCACCAATGGCATCGCCTTGTAGGAGCTCCCTGAGACGTTCGTAGCTGGGAAAGAAGCGTGACCACATGCCTACATGGAAGAAGGTGTCTCCATTAGCATACAATTTGGCTAAATCCCTCTCACGTCTCACCTTCCATCAGAAAAACTCCACGCTGCTCTGCCAGCGCATACAACTCCTTGGCTTGATCCACAGCCAGGCACATGGGCGTCTCGCAGAGCACATGCTTGCCCCGGGACAACAGCAGATGAACGACAGCATAGTGAAAGGGATTCAGCGTGCCCACATACACCACATCCACCTCTCGATCCAAGGCCAAGGCATCAAACCCATCATAGTGTCGCGGTATTTGATTTCTTTGTGCAAACTCCTGCGCCCTAGAGCCATCCACATCGGCCACAGCCACCACCATATGGCGGGACTTCTCAATGGTGCTGAGAGCCGTGACAAAGTCCTGCGTGATCTTGCCAGCTGCGGCTATGCCCCAGTTTAAATTCGTTTGACTCTGCATATTGTTCCGTCTTCTGTCTCTCTAGCTCGTGTCCGGGCTGCTACTGACGCCATATGATAATGATACGTAGTGCCGGAGTACCGAGTCCCGTGCACTATCAGCTCATGGCATCTGCATTCATTGCACTTTTCATTGCATTCCCACTGATAAGAGACCTTAAGCGTGGAGAGCACAAGCCTCTAAATGTGGATGGTTGATGGTTGATGCTTGATGGATGCTCAAGGGAAAGGGAAACCTATTTAAATTGTATTACATATTGTGGGGCCTTAGAATGTAAGCTTGAGGTGCTATGAAAGGCGAGAAAACTCTAAAAATTGCTAGGAAATAATTCTTATGCCATTTTCTGGGGCTTATGCATTTCTTAGAGTTCTTTGTAGTCTGTTCTCTTTTGTTTATCCTCGATAAATATATCTAAAACCCTCTCTGTACATATTACGCGCATTTCTGCACTCATTTCTCAATGCTCCAAGACATCTAAGGTCTATTACGAATCTCTCTAGAGTCTCGAGGCACTCTTTAGCTTTCAAGTGTTCTACGCAAACGAAACGTTGGGCTTTGACGTAATTGCAGCTTATCGCACAGAAGACGAGCCCCTTTTTTCTTGCCTGACTATCTAAAGATAAGCCCCAAAAGTCTATAAAATAGTCTACGAGTCAAAGGCAAAAAGTACAGTTGCGTAAAAGGGGAAAAAGCTAAAGAAATGTGTCACAAAAATGTGGTAAAAGTTACAAATTATAAGAGTTCAAAGAATTTTGGTTTATAAAATATGTTAATGAGAGGTTTTTATATTTAACCTTTGGTTTTCTGCCCCTCAAAGAAGTATACCATTTCATTCTATTAGAACTTTTAGCTCCCACAGACGCCTAGCCATGATAAGATATAGAAACCTCCGCTAGACCTTAAGATAAGAGGAATCATGGCACTGCCCCCACGAATAAATTCCGCCACGCAATGAAAACGTGATCTATATAGTATATATAGATTGTGCTCAATAATGTTATTACAATCCAAAAGATAGATAGAGCTGCGACCTAGGGGGAATGTCAGTCGACAATCAATATGCCCCGCCCCACACCGCATCTTATCGCAGTGTTTGTCTGAGCACTGAGGAGTTTCCCAAGTGGCCAAGAAGGCTCCACATTGTGTAGCCTGTAGCGTGTACAAAAACAATATTTAATATCTTTTATGGTTAATACAAATCTATAAATTTATTCCTCATCGTACTTGTTCAGCACACCAATCTGCTTGCGAATTGTGTCCTGAATCTCGGCAAAGAGCAAACTGTCCGCATAGGTAACATTTTTGTTCTCCACATCGCCGGCAATGATGGATTGACGGACAGCCTCCGCCTCGTAGCGCATGGCCTCGGAGTTGCCATAATTTGTGGGATATTTGCCCTTGGGCGGCAGCCACTCCTTCTCCTTGCCATCAATGTCAATCAGTTTGTTGGGCGACCAAAAGTCAATCAGCTGGGGATGGGAAAAAACTCATTTAGAGCCATTCGCTGGCCATTGATTGAGTCTAAAATGCTCACCGTCACTTGTCCCTTGGTGCCCTTAATGACTGCTGTGTTGTCCAGCTTCACCTTGGAGGAGAAACGCATGCGTGCAGTGCGTCCACCGGAATAGGTCAATGTGGAGCTCACATCATCATCAATGCCCTCGGCATTGGTGGTGCCACTCGATTCGATCTTCTGTGGCTTCTCCTGGAAGGCCCACTGCGACACCTGAATGGTGTACACGCCCAAATCGTAGACCACACCTCCTCCCAGCTCGCGTTTTCTTTAAAAAATAAATAAGTTTTAGCAAAGGAATCATCAAGCTTAAATTCTCTCTTGACTCACTGCAAACGATCAACATTGGCCAGGGGGAAGCCAAAGTTGACCACAACCTCTTTGACCTCACCCAATTGGCCACTGGAGGTCAGCTCTCGTACACGCTGGTAGGCGGGGAAGAAGCGCGACCACACAGCCTCCATGAAGAAGCGTTTGTTGGCCTTGGCGGCGGCCAGGATGCCCTCCACTTGCTTCTTGTTCATGGCCAAAGGCTTCTCGCAGAGCACATGCTTGCCGCTGTTCAGCATCAGCAGGGAAACCTCATAGTGCTGGGGATTCAGGACGCCAATGTAGACGACATCTAGGGGACGGTAGAGACACAATAACAATGTTCTTTTAGGGCAAGAGGACTCCTTATTACTCACCCACATCCTTGCTCTTGGCCAACTCCGCGTAGCTGCCGTAGGCACTGGGAATCTCGTGTTTCTTGGCAAAGTCCTGTGCCCGATCCAGAGTGCGGGCAGCCACGGCCTGAACCTTGTGGTCACTGGCGGGCAGTGTGCTCAATGCAATGACAAAATCCTCGCTGATCTTTCCAGCCGAAGCGATGCCCCAACGTATGATTTGTGCCATGTCTGTTGTGTGATCTGTGAACGAGTGTTGTGGCCGGCACTGTGCGACGTTTATTAAATACCGGAAAAAAAGAGAGTGTGTCTTATCAGCTAAGAGAGAGAGAGAGAGAGTGGTCCTCTCCTGAACCACTTGTGGTGTTTATCTTTTGGCTATTAATTGTTTTGAATTTTACTTTACAGTAGGAAATCGGTTTATTTCACAATGTTATTGAGTTTGACCTTCCCGGGGGGTGTACCAACGCCCATCATTACTTGACATATTTCAGGTGTGCGATTGCTATCAAACGACGATAAACGAGCTCTGAAATCAATTTATTGCTGGAAGGGATTGTAATATTTCAGAAGCCACTGTTTCGGTAACCTGGAAATTTTTTGATTTGGGCAGTCACTAGAACGGTATCTGTGGTCTACGTAGGCCGCTCTAATATTCCAGATGCCACTGTAATTGATATTTGCAACCTGGAATCTGGAAGCCGTTGCTCTTGAAATTTTGTTTCCTTTGACTTTGGATTGCTAGGTGGCAACAGTGACCTCTTTTGAATGGAGTAACTATAAGTTACTGTAATTGTGAGCCCTGTCTTAAATCATTACAGTGAGGTGGGACATGCCATAGACAGGTTATACTTTCGTAGCCATTACTGTAAATGTTAATCTCCGAAGTTTGTTGAAAAAATAGTGGCCAGGAGTAGAACACTCCCAGGTAGTTATAATTTAACTCTGAGGAGAATCATTTTGTAGACAGGACTGTAACTTTAAGGAACATCCACAAGATCCCAACGTTTTGTTTACAAAAACTGTTCGAATATTTTACACAGCACTGTAACTTACAGCTTGGAAACGTATTTGCGTTGATTCTCTTTGTCAACAGGTGTTTGAACAATTGCCCCTTTTTATTGTAAGTGTTTGATGCACACTTGTAATATTCATTAAATTTCCTGATGTATCACCACACGCATTGCATAATTAAATGCCGCACAACCTAGAACACCTGTCAACCGGAAAATATTCCTTTTTTCATAATTACATTGCTATCTAACCACCCACAATTTAATTTAATTGCGCTCTTACCCTGAACTTGAAGCAGAACTATTGTAAAACTTTCCACTGTTTATTTGCGACAATTCTATTTATATCCATAATGTGTCCCAATTATGAAGACAGCACTGTTGATATCTGAAAGCACAACATATGTTAGCGGGCAAGAAAATATGCGTTTAACAGCACCAGCTTAACAGGTGCATTAGCAGTTACTTCAAAGAAGACGTGCAGCACAGGGTGACCATTATATACTATTCGCAACAATTGTAGATTTGATGGTTGAAAATTTTTTTATAAAGTGGATATAATTATAGCTTTAGTGCTGAGAGTCCTAAAAAGCTGGTAATATTAATAAGAACATCAAAAGCGGAAAATGATTTTCAATTTACGGTATATTTTGAAAATGTAATGTTATATTTCGGTATATTGCTGACAAAATGTTTTACCAATAAATTCGCGGTCACACCTGTGCCACAGCTGTTTCTTGTTTTGATTTTTTTGTTACATCGCCGCATTTTATTTGCAGAATGCTGAGAAAACTATTATTTAACACGCAAATTGTATTAAGACAACAGAAAAAGGTGCGTATATAACAGAGCAACAATACAACAGTTTAAATAATGAATATTTCAGCTACAATGCACGCGGAACTTGGCCGCGAAAGCCGCTGCGCCGAAAATATTGGAGCCGGTTCACATCGAGGAAGCTATTAAGTTGGAGCCCACACTATCCATCTACACGCCCGAGCTGTGGCGGCGAGCCCATGAAACGTTTCAGAATCATGGCCTGGAAACTGTTAACTTTCTGCGCATTGTTACCGCCAATCCGACGGTGCTGAGGCGAACGCCAGAGCGAATCATCAGCAGCCTGGAAATCTGGCGCGCCTGCCAGTTCGGGGAGACTCTGCTGCACCTGCTACTGACCAAATATCCGGAGCTATTGGATGTCAGCGATTCCCATGAGCTTCTCTCCCATGTGGGCTTCCTGAAGAGTCGCGTTTCGACCAACAAAAATGTGTGGAAGCTGCTGATGAACAGCCCCGACTTGCTGGCGCAATCAGAAAAAAGTATAGAGGAGAAAGTGGACTACATCATGGATGTAATGCGCATAGAGGTGCCAGAGCTGGTCAAGTCCAGCGGTCTGTCAATGTCCCTTGAGGAGCTGCGCTGCAGGCACGAGTTCCTCGTCCGCCTGGGCTTGTTCAAGCCGCGCGCCCCGAAAGCGGATCCCGATGAGCCCACAACTAATCACAAGTTGTACCAGATTACTGACACATCGGAGAAGACGTTCGCCACAAAGATCTGCCATGTTACACTGCCCGAGTTCGAGGCTTTTAAGGATTTGCATGCACGCGAGATTGAGCGCAAGACAAGGAAACGCAAGGAAGAGGAGGATTTCAGTGATGATGAGGAGTAGAATCTTAGTATGTATTTCCTCTTGGCCTTTTCAAAGAAACTGTTCAAATGTAGCAAAATTGCCAGTTACCGTGTAGTTACCATGTAAAAACGGGACATTTGTGTTGACCTTATTGTTGAAACCTTATTTCTTTAACAATCCAATAAAAGGAAGTCCTTAAAGTTAACCAGTCTTGCAGAAAATATACCCATCAATCAAATAAAATCATACGATTAGCGCTGAGGGCCTTAGTTAATTAGTAATATTAGATCAGATAACAAAATCGAGGAATATGATTGTGGTCATCAAAAGGAATGTTAGCCCATTGTCAACCAGGTGGTGTTGAAATACTCCACACGAAATCTTTGACACTAAGAATTTTAGAGCAGTTCAGCTAAAAGCTTTCATGATCATTATGTTTTATGTAAGGAGAAATTAGGAAACTACAAGGAGAATTAACAAACGGTGTGATTTTCCGCGATTTAGCTCCATTTGTATACCATTTTAAAAATAGGGCGGTCAAGTGGGTTAAGTTCGTTCACTCGTTCGTGATTTATTCATCGTATATAATACAGTATATTTCACAAATTGTTTGGTATATTACGGTATATTTCCGAGGGTCGTCGGTATATCTTATCGATAATTCCGCGGCCACACTGGAGGAAAAGGATAAAAAAACTGAATAAAAACGGATATATATATCACAAAATGGAAGTGTGTTAACGCAAATGTAAGTCGAAATCAGTCATCATTCAAAACTGGCCTAGCGAAATTTGTGATTCGATTCGATATTTGGTGCGATTCTTTTCTTTTCTTTCAATTGTGCTTTGTTTGTATGCCGTACGTTTGTGTTGGACAGCGTAAGTGTATGTGTGTAGTTGTGAGTCCGTGAGTGCGTGCGCATGTGTGAGCGCGAATGAGATAGCAATAAACTAGAAACAGCTGATCGATTGTTTCTCGCGTGCGTGTGTGCCATTTTTAGGGGGGGGGGGGGTGTCGCATGTGTGTGGGTGCTTATGTGTGTGGGTTTTGCGTAGGATGGGCCGGTGGGGGGGGCAACACTCACCTGTAAGCTTTTCCCTAACAAAAATATCCCTTGATTTCTTTCTTTTTTTGCAGTTGCGCTCGAGGCGCCTCACTAAGGCAACTCTCTCGCTTGTCTACTCTACCTACCCACCCCCCTCTCTAACTCACTCTCTCGACGAGCAGCAGGAGTAGGAGCAGGAGCCGCAGCTTCAGTTTTTTACACCCCACACACCACACCATGCCCCTGAATGATGCACTGGCGACCACTGGAGCGGCGGGCATAATCTATGCAGAGAACGGCACCAAGCACAAAACCATGACCAACTCATCCAAAGCAGATCTAATGACGGGAGGAGGAGGCGGTGGTGTCAGTGGTGGCGGCGCACTCTTTGGTGGCGCTGGTGTATCCCTGGCCAGCCTGCAGGGCCAGAAATGGACGCAGGTGTTTGACATGGAAAAAATGATCAAGCAGCTGCGCACAGCGGAGAAGGCGTATCTTAGGGGAGGCGGCGGCAAGGCCACGGGCACAGGCACGGGCAGTGACCAGACCAAGCTCCATGTCCAGCGTCTGAATGCGGCGGACATGGCCTACTATGACATCGTGCCAAAGCTGGCCACCCGCGATCTGGTCGTGTGCAACACCTGCAATGGAAGCTACACCAAAGCGGGTTTCCAGAACCACATAGCACTGCAGCATCCGGCCATTTGGGAGGCCACATCGAACAAATTGAATCCGCTAACAACTGCCACAGGAGACAACAGCACAGCCAACAGCCAGGATACAGCAGCAGCAGCCGCAGCGGGTGGCGACAATCTGGCTGGGGGCTCGCCCACGGAGACACTGTCCGCCTCCACACTGTCCAGCTGCTCGAATGGCTCGAGCAGTTCAGCATCCCAGCACACAGCAGCCAATGCGACGAGCAGCTCCTCGTCCTCGTCATCGTCGCGTCACAAAAGCAGCAGCAGCAGCAGCAAGAGTAGCAGTTCCTCCTCCAAAGGCAGCAGCGGGACCAGCAGCAGTCGTTCACGTTCGAAATCATCGAAGAATCGTCACCATTCATCGCCAGCCCCTGCGCCAGAGTTGAAGGAGAAGACGAGCAGCTCCTCCTCCAAAAAAAGTAGTAGCAGCAGCAGCAGTGCCATAGCCGCGCCACCAGCAGCAGCAGCAGCGGCAACTTCAGGGGTGTCTGGCAGCATCAAAGAAGAGTTTGCACCGGCGCCCATAACCGTGTTCTCCTCATCCTCGAATTCATCCTGCTCCCTGCCACCCAGCGAGCTGGTTGCGGGCGTTGGCCTAAGCGTGAATTACTCTCCTGCCAATCATCAACAGCCTGGTGTTGCGGCGGACGCGGATAAGCAGCCCGAACTTCAGCCAAAGAAGAAGGTAGTGTGCTCCGTCTTTGTAAACGTTTTCTAATCAAATTCGTGTTTTAGCTGAAGGTATCCAGCGATCATCGAACAAAAGCGTCCAAGGATAAGCCACTGGCCAGTCAGTACGAACAACAACAGCAGCAGCAGCAGCAGGTGGGTTTGATGAGTGAACTCGATCAGGCAGTGTCCTCGATTACCGGCCAAGTGGCGTCACAGGAGGCGTCGCAGCAGCAGCCAACCGAAGAGGAAGAACTGCCGCTGGCGAGCACAACCGATGAGAATTCCATTTCCTTGACACTGGATGAAATGCTGGACAGCAAATTGATAAATGAGATTCTGAAAAACTTTGATGAAAGTGCGTTGGACACGTCCCAACAGCAGCAGCAGCAGCAACAACAGACAAATGGTACGCCACAGCATGCGGCACAAGCCACAAAAAGACTGCGCTACGATGATGTTGCTGCTGAAATGGGTGAGGAATACATGTACCAGCAGCAGCAGCAGCAACAGTCGAACCAGCAGCAAGTATATGGCGAGGATAACCAGAGTCAATTGACCACCATCGATGCCATGCAGCTGCAGCAGCTCATCTATCAGCAGCAGCTTCAGCTGGAGCAGGCCGAACGCCAAAAGCAGGAACTCCCAGAGGAGCTGCAAGCAAGCGCCAACGGGCAGCAGCAGCAGCAACAGCAACAGTTCAGTGTGTACAATGTGCAGTCGCTGACGGATGATGCGGAGGTTCAACAGCAGCAGCAACAGCAGCAGGATGTGCAGGTGCAACAGCAGCAGCAACAGCTCGATGAGCATATGATACTGCCAAGTATTATATATGAGATTACAGACACGAATCAAGTGTCGGTGCTGGAGCAGCAAAAGGTCATAGCAGAGTTCCTCACACAAGCGGGCTATGAGAATGTTGATGTGAATGTGCTGCAAGCGGCCACAGGAGGAGCAGCAGCACAGGCAGCAGCAGGCACCACAGATGTCAGTCAATTGAATGATGATTTTAATGATTTTGATTTCACAAAACTGGAGACTGTTAGCGACACAACAACATCAAACACAACAACCACAACAAAGACTGTTAAGCTGGAAGCCACCAACAGCCAGCCACAAAGCTTCATCAAGCAACAAACTTTGATTCATGCCAAATGCCACGAGGAGAGCTACTTCAATGTTATGCATTATTCAGGCCAACCCCGACCCCTGGCCATGAACACTTTCGGTCTGGTGAAGCTGCCCAACGGGCTGGGCGCCACTTTGCGCAAGAATCTGCTGACCACACGCAAGGCCAACAACAGTTTGTTGTCTCTCAATGGCAGCACTTTGGGCGTTGTTGGCCAACTGGCACGCCCACCACCGCCCGCGCCACATGCGAATAACTATACGGCGCTCAACAATGGCTCGGCCACGGGTTTGTTGGTGAAAAATGCCGCAGCTGCCGCTGGCAAGACCATTTATGCACAGAAATCGAGTGTCATAGCGCAGGATCGACTGAGGTGCAACAAGCGGACGTTGGTGCCGTCGCGACTGGAGGCGGGCAAGGGTTTGATGACAGCCAAGCGCCTGAATGAACTGCTGTTGGGCAAGGCTGTGAAAAAGGAAAAGCAAATGGACAACGAAGAGCCAGAGCAGCAGCAGCTGAAGGAGGAGTTGGAGCAGCAGCAGCAGCAGCAGCCGGACCACAAGCTTACACATAGTTTCTATGAGAAGCGACGAAAGCTACTGGCCAAAAGTCAGCAGCAACAGCAGTCTCCCAAACGTCAGCCACAGCAGCAGCAGCAACAGCAGCAGCCACAATACCTCCAGCCACAGCAGCAGCAAGAGCAAGTGCTGAGGCAACGTTCACCCAACTTTTCTCTTCCATTACAAAACAATTCAAATGTTGGACAGAATTCGCAGCCGCTGCTTAAGAAGCAATTGCTGCGTACGCTGTCCGACAGCAGCAGCAACATACTGGCCATTGCCAACAACAGCGGCAACAACAACACTCCTAATGCCAACAGCAATCCTTGGAAGAGCCAGAACTCAACTCCCGGTGGCGGCAACACGCCCAGCAGCAGCGATCTGATGCGTGTTTTTGTCTGAGAAATACATATACATACATAAATACACACATATATATATATATGTGAGCAGCAGCGCCACGGCCACACTCTTCTGAAATCCCCCCTTAGTCTAAATTATTTTTACACCATTTTTTAAATCAATTCAATTTTCATTTTTTAAAAGTGATAATTAGTTACCATTTAGTTTATATGATATGATTGTATGTAGTGCTCTGTTTAGAATTATGATTTAAGATTTATTTAAACATATTTCTCGTGGCTAAGCAAAATTAAGTGCTAAGTAAATTATGTATAACGCCTGTAACTTTATAAAAATACAAGAGCATGCCCTATGTTTCAAAACAAGCGCCACCCGTACCAGAGTGTTGGAAAGTGCATAAAATCGATGACCGGACACATTCAATGAGCAACTTTGTTCCGCCACAACGAAATGAGCAATCTTCTGCTACCCTGGGCGAATAGGCTATTATAGAGTTGAGGTAAGGTTTGTCATCCCAGACTCCCATCAATCAAAAAACTAGTCAGTCATTATTGTAGCGCGATCTCAACGACATTTTTGCAGATTTTAGTCTCCTACAGAGACCAAAAATAGGTATCGGGCGAAGATATATGTATATCCAGATATCAAATCATATGCCTGAGGTGCTAAGAAACATGTCAATCTACGGCAAATTCAATTTAAAGTTTCAAAGCTGCTTGGAAAAAGAAAATTTTAATATTAATTAAATAATAAAGGGTATACAAAAGTATACCAGAAAAGTAAAACGTGAGTCTGGCCAGCAAAGATGATGTATGTTTTACGACTTGACCTTTTTAGTTTAAAGCTTACTTTGCCAACAATCAAATTTAAAGAAGTTTTGAAAGATAGCATATCTTGTGGACAATTGATTCAGCAATCGGATAAAATTATAGTTTCAGTGCTAAGAGCCCTAACTAGCTGGTAATAGTAAATAGAATAGCAAAACCGAGGAAAATGATTTACGATTCTGTATATTTACAGTGTATTTTGACAACGAGAAGGTATATTTCTGAGAGTATATTTTATCGATAAGTTCGCGTTCCTACTCTTGCTCCCACTTTGTTATGATTTTGTGATCCGTTTTTTTCTACAAAAATGCATCCGTCTGGTGAGTTCGTGGTCCTCCTCCTTTCCTTCCTGCTGGTCGGTCAATTGTCCAACGTCGAGGGCACGCTGTCACCCAATGACAAGCCGAAGAGCAAACAGCAAAAAGAAGTGCTGCGTGGACCCCAAGATGATGATGTCTTCGGCTTGGGTTTGGTGTCGCCGGAGCCCCTGGCCAAGGATATTCTAGCACATCACAGAGCCTACTACAAGGACACAGCAACCAGACGATTTAATGGCACCACCCTTGGTTATGTGACGCCGGTAAGTGAGGGGAAGAGTCAAAGTTTCTGGGTCTGTCGTGTCTGTGCTCATGCTTTCTGCATTCTCTTCCGTTTCAGTGGAACTCTCATGGCTATGATGTCGCCAAGATATTTGCCAAGAAGTTCGACATCATCTCTCCTGTATGGCTGCAAATTGTGAAGCAAGGAGACGCCTATGCGGTGGCTGGAATGCACGACATCGATGCGGGCTGGGTGAGCGATGTCCGGCGTAAGGGAAAGGTGCAACAACAGCAGCTGCAGCGCACAGTAAAAGGTAGAAGAATTCCATGAAGAATTTTCCTTTCCTGCCTTTACAAACGATTTTTCAGTCTTCCCACGATTTATATTCGATCACTTTACCGATCGTGACATTAAGCTGCTGCTCAGCGATGCTAAGGAGCGCACAAAAGTCAATGAGGTTCTGATTAAATGCTGCAAGGACAATCATTTCGATGGTCTGGTGCTGGAGGTATGGTCTCAGCTCGCTGGACGCATTGACGATAAGATTCTGTTCAATTTGGTGCTGCAAATGGGTTTGTTTTTAACCATTTTTCTATTTAAAATCGAACTAAATTCTTGTCTCTCTGCAGCCAAGGAACTCCAGAAGCAGCAGCTGCGTCTAATCCTGGTCATTCCACCCTTTCGCAAGGACACAGGCATTCTCTTTGGGGAGAAGCACATGGACACGCTGTACAAGCACATATACGCCTTTTCCTTGATGACTTACGACTTCTCCAGCGTGCAGCGACCGGGCGCCAATGCTCCTTTGTATTTTGTTCGTCAGGCTGTGGAGACAATTGCCCCCAAGGGTTGTTCTGACATGGAGGCCAAGCGTTCGAAGATACTCCTGGGACTAAACATGTACGGCAATGATTACACACCCGATGGCGGTGGACCTATCACCTTTTCGCAGTATTTGGACTTGGTGAAAAATGTGAAGAAACATTTGACCTACGATGAGCGTGATGTGGAGAATTTCTTTGAAATCAAGTGAGTAATTTATTGGCAAGTGTAAACCTTTGCAGAACAGCCTGTAATGTGTTCTTTTTAGAAACGAAAATGGTCGCCACATCGTTTTTTACCCCACTTTGTACTCCATCAATGAGCGTGTGAAGCTGGCCCAAGAATTGGGTGTCGGCATATCCATTTGGGAGTTGGGACAGGGCCTTAATTACTTTTATGATCTCTTTTAGATAAGCATATTCACAGCATTTACAAAATGCAATGCCATTCCAAATAAAATCTTTGCTACATTAGCTTAAAACATAACCTTGACTATTTTCGAATTCCGCGCCTCTAATGGTATTTTACAAGCACTCTATTACCGCATTTTACAACACTCAAGCACATGTGTAATCGGGCTGGGGGGAGGAAAACACAACAACAACAACACACTTTATCGAAATTAGTCGCTATTATTATTATTATATTTGTTTTAGTTAATTTCGCCGGTAGTTATACTAAATTTAGTGTGTTAACAAACTAAAATGCGCTGGCTTTATGCCTGCTTTGTAATTATACTGTGTGCTCTCATATTCTGTGAATATGTGGCCGATTTTGTGGTTCTGCAAAAGTGCAAATGGCCAGAGATAAAGCGTAAGAAGTATGTGGATGATCCCCTGCGTGCCATGATCATAGCCGACCCCCATTTACTGGGCCCCCATCGCGGCCACTGGCTGGACCAGTTCTACAGGGAATGGCACATGACCAGAGCCTTCCAGGCGGCCTCACGCCTCTTCCAGCCGGACGTTGTTTTCGTTTTGGGCGATCTGTTCGATGAAGGCGATATGGTTAGCGATAAGCAATTCAAGGAATACGTCTGGAGGTACTTGCAAATGTTTCGCTTACCGCCTGGCATACCGCTAATTAGTGTTGTGGGCAACCATGACGTGGGCTTCCATTACAAGTAGGTTACAAATCTATTATTTATCGCATATGATGCACTAATTTAGCTGTTTCTATGTTGCAGAATGCATCCCTTCTTCATGTCACGCTTTCAGAATGATCTTAACTACTCGCTGGTGCACTTGTATACCATTAAACAGATTCATTTTGTGATTATCAACTCTATGGCCATGGAGGCCGATGGCTGTATGTTCTGCAATGAGGCAGAATCTGCCCTGAAGAATATTTCACGCACTCTGCACTGCATGAAGTATCCCGAGGAGGCAGAGTGTGCACGCACACGTCGCCATCCGTATAGTCAGCCCATACTGCTTCAGCATTTTCCTACGTACCGCATTTCGGATACCATGTGCCAGGAGCACGATGCACCCTTCATTGAGGCCTATCGCGAGCGCTTTCATGTGCTTTCCAAAGAGTCCACGGACATGCTGGGTGAGCTGCTGAAGCCACGCCTAGCCTTTGCGGGGCACTCGCATCACTTTTGTCACAGCATCAATCGGCTGGGCATTGATGAATTTACGGTCGCCTCTTTTAGCTGGCGGAATAAGATAAATCCTAGCTTTATGCTGGTAAGTAAACGCTAAGACTGAACTTATACGTGTAACCTGCTAATGGCTTTCCTCTTTTAGGCCACTTTAACACCCGATGACTATGTGGTTTCCAAGTGCAAAATGCTGCCACAGCAATTTGTCTATAATAGTTACATGTGTGCCGGCTTAATCTGTCTCCTGGTCATTGCCTGGCGGCTCATGAAATCCTTGCGCAGCAGCCGCTATCTGGACACAGATCAGCATCCAAAGCATCACTAGTTTGTATTGTTATTATTAATTCCAAATTCATTCAGTCTTTCGAAGCAAAGTACAAGAGTCAATTGTCTCTTTTGTGATTTAATGCCTAATTGGGGCTTAGTTTTTAGTATTAGACATTTTTGTGAAAATTAACACAGACAGAAGACAATTTTCATATCATTCAAAATGCTCTCCACCTCCAGCTGCTGATGCTTTTGCTAGTGAAAATCGCGTGTATGGGTGGTTGTGTTTATTGAATTCTATCACAGACATTAATATGCTTGTAAAGTCACACGGAATACGGTCTGCTGCAGCTCGATCAAATAGAACAAAAAAATATGCCAAAAAAAGGATAGATCGGAGAATAATGCTTACAAAAAATGAAACCGAAAGAGAATCAATAAAGCTAAATTAATAATACAAATAATAATTACACTAAATGATTATGCATTTAGAATGTTGTATCTGGTGGGATACCCCTCCGACTCCATGCAGATTCATCGGTTCCTGTACTTCGGTTTGTACTAGATTATTTCTAAGGTAACTACAGACTAAACCAACAACAAAAATTGTTTGGAATACAATGCTATGCAGCCTGATAAACGTTTGCTAGAATATTTGGCACTCATGTGCTGCTATTCAGGAGGTTCTTGTGCACCTGCTCACGAAGATTGCGTCCCACAAAGCATTCTTTTGGCAGGAATCTGCAAAGGGAAAATGATATTTAAATCAATAATAATATTTCTCTATCTATTAATAGCTACCTGTGAATCACTGGTGATATAACATCCGGATCAAGACTCTTTATATCTGTGGGTTTGGTCACCAGCGAGACGAGTGCACCCACGACTATCGCTGTGGCCACACCAATGGGATTTATCCAGTGATAGGACAGTCGATACAGCGGAAAAACTTGCTCCTCATCCACCCAAATGTTCTCGGGCAACGTGACATTGCCCACACAACCCTCCACGGAAATGGGCAGCTTCTGGGAATTGAGTTCGCCCGCTGCAATGGTAAACTGTGTGCCAAAGGATATCCAACCAGCGAGCAGAGCACTGGCTATGCCACCCACAGCAGTGCCCACTGTGTTGGCCCAGGGCACGAGCATGCCGAGCGTAAACAGACCAAAGGTCGTGCCCGCTGCAATGGCCGTCATCGAGGTGCAAATGCTCAGAATTCCACTCAGCTGTTCGAGCACAAACACCAAGGAAAGTGCCACAAAGCCAAGGACAATGACGGTGGATTTGACCACAATGTTGGAGGCTCTTTCGCTGGGCTTCATCTTGAAGCAGCCACGCACAATGTCCTCCAGAATGACCAGAGATGTGGAGTTCAACACCACCGAAAGTGAGCTCAAAGCAGCGCCAAATATTCCAGCAATAAAGAGTCCTGGCATGCCATAGATGTGACCCACACTCTGGACCACAAAGAGGGGCAACAGTTGATCGTCGTGCTAAGGGAGGAGAGAGACAATTAAGCAACGAAATAAGAAACTTTTCCCGATTTTTTTTCCTCACCGTTATCAAACCCGAACTCAATGGATCGCAATCTTTGTACATCTCAAAGATCAGCAAACCCACATAGCAGCAAACGGAGACAAAGGCAGCCACTCCTATGGTGAAAATGGCCATTGAAGCACGAGCCTTTTTCAGCGATGGCAGCGACATGTAACGCTGCACCATGGTCTGATTCACCGCATTGAAGGAGGTCCAATAGGAGAAGCCTCCAATGAGCACGCTCCAGATAGTGTGACGCACATATGGTGAGGGATCCGTGTTGGTAAAGATCAGACGTCCGCCCTTGGAGGCATCATCGAACAGAGCATCCCAACCATTGGCATAATAGGTGGCCAAAACAGCCACAGCCAGAACGGAGAGGAACATGACCAGCACCTGCCAGGCATCTGTGTGGACAACAGCCTTGATGCCGCCCTGGAAACGGAATTTAAGGTATTAAAAATGGACAATTTAAGCTAAATAAATTAATATATCTTACCACAAACGTATAGAAAACGCAAACAACTACGATCACCACTGCTATGACGTGAAGATTGATGCCGGAGACTATAAAGGTGAGAGAAATCAATGATTAAAGAGGTATTTCCGCAGTTTTTGAAGATATTTCTTACCCTGATTTAAAGCCAAAGCTGGCACATAGACAATGAAGGGCAAAAATAGTATCTGAAATGGTTTTAATATTAATTAAAATATAATTGAAGGCATCAGCGTGCACTTTACCTCATCCAAAATGAACATAAAAGATGCTATGCTGCGAATCACCGAATGGAACCGCATTTCCAGGTACTGCAAATAAAAGAAAGCAGAAAATGACAATAAGATGGAGAGGAAAATAAGGTAAAGATTATATTTATTTTATTAAATTATAGCATTTTTGGCTAAACATTATCTAATTAGATTTTCATAAATTCTTTAAAATTTAATTTAGCTTCATATTTTGTGAGAATTTTGTAGCAGAGAATGCGGCAGGAAATTGTGGGAATTCTTAGGCAAAAAATCATGTACCAGACTCTACCAAATTGTATTATAATTTGTAAACATTTGGTCTGAGTTTTTGTGATGGAACTACAAGAGATTAGGATAGTTATTTTAGAAGTTGTGACACGTAAAGAGAAATCGTGGGAATTTCTATAAAGAAAACTATAAACATAAATTGCGAAGGGTTTGTGCAAAGAATAATTCGAAATTTCACATCAGAGTGTATTATTTAAATTATTATTTAAATCATTATAAAGATTACAATGTGTGTGCAGCTAAATGGCTAAGGTGTAGCATTATATAGTTGCTCTGTGAATGCCTGGCAATCACCGCTAACCATAAGCCAGTGCTCAGTGTTCAGTGCTCTTTGACTGACATGCAAACCCAGTCACACAGAGAAATTACTGCCTAAAGAACAGTGAACATTCTTCACACATGGCTGGTTGTTGTTGTATCAGAACAGAGAAGGGACATAAAATAAACAATAGTGTTTCGGACAGTTGTCAAGTGGCAGAGGAAGCAAACTTTGTAATTAATCATATCATCGACCCATTGAGACGACCGACGCTATGCGGACGCAACAAGTGGCCTAGACCAAAGTCCGGATAGAAGCCTGGAACAATTAATTGAAATGTCATTTCCCTCCATTGATTGTGCATGCACAACAAATGTGGGAAACAGAAAACAGAGAGTTCGTGAGACATCGTATGTCACACTTCTAACAAGTATTTTCTCGTTGCTTATCAGCCAAAAACTTGAACCATAAATTAAATTGTTTATAAATATAGTACCTCATAGGAAGAGCCAACTTGTAGAGCAGAAAATACCGGTATATAAATATAGGATACAGCAATACCCTGCATCACAATTGCGATGGCTATAAACCAATATTGCGTGCCATAATTGTAGATTTCCGATGTGGTGCCGAGTATCGTAACGCCAGATATATAGCTGGAAATAAAAATACAAAGATTAGATAGATCACAAAGTAAAGATAATCATTAAAGTCGGTATCACCTGGCTATCAGACTCATGGCAACTGGGAATACTTTGAGATTCCTTGATCCCAGCAGATATTCGCTCATCTTTTCCGAACCAAAATCATGTTTCCTTCGCACCGCTGGCGTTGTCGTTGGCAATGTGGGTTCCGTCTCCTCCAGCTTCGGTTTACTCTTTCTATAATGAATCATTCCAGGTTAACCAACCTCTGAGGATCTATGGCTCATTACTCACTTGATGCATCCAAAATATATGCCAGTGGTGGTCGAGAGCACAATCATGCCCAGAAATACAATATAGTCAATGGTGCCGAATCTGTAGCTATTCGCATTGTTACTCTCCAACTGCAATAAAAGTTTTGTTATTTGATATTCTCAAGTTCGGGATTTGAAATGTTTTGCTTTATTTCTCCTGTGTTTACAGGTGCGCGAAATGAAGATAAAACTTTCCACACAAAAGATTAGACGATAGTTGAGGGCCCAGACTTATAGTTTTACGGGGGGGCTTACCAGAGAGTAGTTCAGGATTGGCAGAATAAGTAATACTTTATATATATATATATTGTTTTATATAGATAAAGTTCTGGTGTGAGCATCAAATAAATATAATTTAAAGGTTAAAGCTGAAACATATTCCCAGCCAGAAGACCGAGGGGCTCTGCTGCATGTCGAACGAAACGTGAAATTTCAAATTTGTTTCCCAAACATTTAATAACTTTTTCACAGACTTGTCTGCTTTCCTGTGCAATAACTGCCACGTCATTATAATTTCAACTTTTCGAGGAGATAAAACATATCCTATTATATAATTTCCTTTACTCTGTACATCATGTAGTATGGGTATTAATATGTAAAAGTATTGATAGTTATCTTTTTTGTCAAGGCAGTCAAGAAAGGGACAAAATACAGACTGCTTTATTTTCCTGTACTCAAAATCTCTTTTTGGGTTCGTAAACCCATGTATAATTATCTGAAATCTTATGTATTACCCCCAATTAAAAACCCTTATCACAGAATTATATTTGACTCATTCCTCAAAATTTCGTTAAAGTCTCCCGGTGTTAAGAACTTTAGCCCATAAATCCTAACAATGCCATATGTCTCTTCTTAATATTCCAGAATTCGTATCACGGCAATAATAGCCCACACACGGTTGAAGCCCAATCTCAGAGACTTTAACCTTTTACGCAATGCCTCCCCACAGCATTATCGCTTCTGGACTTTGTAACAGATGCCCTCGACTCTGTTTTTCTCGTCGCCCCTGTCTACCTTTTTGGCTGATAGACAACGGACAGACAGAAAGACAACAACACACACACACGGATTTTGTTTTGCATATTTCCGAATTCAGATTTCATATTTCGGGCTTTGATAAAAGCTGTTGTGTGAGTGCGGGCGGGATAAATGTACGTACCGCTTCCATGTTGCTTATACCGGTAACGGTAAGTGGTCGATGATGCACTGCTTTACGGGGAGCTTTGATGGAACTGGAACTGGAGCAAAAACGCCGCTACACCAGCAACAGAATTGTGCGTCGCTTACGAATATCAACAACAAAAGCAATACACGATAAAGCACCAACACACAGCGTAAAGTGTGGCAGAAAAAAAGAAAGGGTCGTTCGGAATGTCTTTTTTTTTGGTAGGGTTTCGAAAACACACATTACAGCACAGCCACTAATAAATCACACATAAATGGAACACACGACGAGGAAATTGAAAGTGAAATGAAAGTTCATACGGCACACATTCTATACGTTCGCGTTTTCGCTGATTCTCTGGAAGCCAGGCCGAAAATAAATAAAATATTCCACACACATTGAGAACACAGCAGAGCAGCGCCAACGACAACCAAAACCCCACAAACCGAATCTAAACTGCACCCGCTTGCTGGCGGGGCTAGCTGTTAAATACAACAGCAAATATACAAGCAAAAGCTCTATCTACCTCTCTCCCACCCAACACACAAGGAGAGAGTGGGGGAGTGAGTGGCTGAGAGAAAGCTCTGGCTGAGAAATACTCAGCTCTCTCTCTTGCTCTCTATTAATGACCATGCAGCCAGATCAGTGTATGATAACAGGCATTATGCTTAAATGGTTTGTACGGGGTTGGGTGGGGGGGGGGGGGGGGGGGGGGGGGGGGGGGAGGGATAGAGGTGGATGATTGTTTTTTTTTATTGAATACAAATTATATATAGATGTGGTTTGTTGTGTAGATTTTTGTCTCAGAGAGTCGAGAGAAGCGATTTGCAACGAAGACTGGACTGATCTCTAGCCAGTTCATGACCGAGAGAACT